>NW_027466185.1:6127500-6252500 GCF_046127955.1 Nelusetta ayraudi | reverse complement strand
TGCATTGATCAATATTTTTATACATAATTTCATTTCTATCTCATCATTATTACTACTATGATTATTACTGAGCGATTTTTGCTCAGATAAAAAGATGAAGCAGGACACTAGTTGTTGTTTGCGCGCTGTGAATCAACACCTATTCAAAAAAAAACAACAAAAAAAAAACAGAGGAAGGGGAGAGGGTTGAACTCACACTCAGTTGCTCTGTGAAACTCCTCGCTGAGTGTGTTGGTGACATCGTTCCAGAATGTGTAGAGAATATCAGGTTGACCATCCTGTGGTGAAGAGTCAAGTGAAACTCACTGATTACAAGGCATCAGTGCAGGCCTTTCGAAATGAAAATGAATAAAAAAGTGTCTCAACTGCACAAAGATAAGAAGAAAGTTATTTTTATTATTATTAAATAATTAAAAAAAATAAAGGCTTTTAGCCACTGACAAGAAAGAAAGAGCAAAGAAGTGCATCGCAGAGACCTGCTCACACTTCATTTCAAGGACTTGAAATGTGAGAAAAGCTGTTCTGTTCCACTGTTGAGGACTCCCACAGTGTTGTGCATACATGGACAGATAGATAGACAGATGGGGACAGCAGGACAACTGCACACAGTTGAACTGAACCTGACAGCAGCTGGATGATACAGTCCAGGGGCAAGAGTTTTTAATTAGCAAGCAGCTTTCTTTAAAAGGTCAAGCCAGTGTGTAAAATTTGGCCTGATTTTATGATTTCTACTGTATATTGGTAAAAGCTTAACATAGTGCCATAAATACATTCATAAAAATGTATACTGGCAGGACAATAAAAGTAATTTGCCTTTCCTACCTTTAGAACGGTTCATATTAATACATACAGTAAGAATATACATCAATCAAGGTCTTGCTCCTAGTTAACGTATTCAGGTTATCGCTGGCGTCCTCAAATAAACCAACAAAGAAGAAGAAGGTGGTCGAGATATCCAGGGTTAGGGTGTGCAGGCCACGGTAGTTCACCAGCAAGCTCGGGAGAGGGAGGCTGAGCGATAAGAGTGCTGCGATCTAAAATGTAACCACTTGATGTTGCTGCTTCTTCTTTAAAATCTCCAAATATTACACACTGGACATTTAATTGTGCTCAAGAAGAGAGAAATACAATGAGGAAAAAAATACAAAAAGCCGTTGCAAGTTGTGCTGCAGCTAGAGAAATTAGTGTAGATTCTGGTGTAGCAGCAGTTTATCAAAGCCAAAAGGCATGTTTTTTTGTATTTATTGAAAGAACAACTAATAGCCTGAAAGACATTTGTCTGTGTTGTGTTTTTTCCCCCATTCCATCTGATTTTTGGCAACAGTTCAGTTCACAGCAAAGTTACATAGAGGCTTAACACATCGTTGGGTGGTTTCATGGAAACACCAGAAGATGTAGCCAGGACACATGTTCATCATCAGTGATGAACCCAGCAGTCATAGGGTGTTTCGGGTCTAGCATCATCAGACACCACCCTCACATGGGTGACCTAGCTTGTGTTGTTAGCAGTGCATGTAACACAATTGAGAAATTTGAAAAAAAAAAATAAAAAATGGTGTGCTTTTTTTTGTACTTGTGAAAAAAATAAATAATTGTTTTTACATAGCGTTATATATTTCCACACACACACATATCTATTTAGATATTGTCTTTTCCAGCACAGTATGCGGAAACGATCACAGTCTTGATGCAGCTATATTCCACTTGAAAAAAGGTGGTTCCAGCAGAACAAATTGTCTTTTATTTCTCCGCTGGACAAACAGCACACTGCTCTGTGACAGTGAGAGGAGAGAAGCCCTGCATTTCGACATGTCATTAGGTCTCCGACTCGCACATCCATCTCAGGGTAATTGGTGAGAGCTATGTTTCCATAGAAACAGGCCCTCGCCTTGATTTGTACATCTGGGCTTTACCAGAATCATGGGCAAAAAAAAAAAGAATTTTTTTAGCTAATTTGCAGAAAACTGTCCAACTAAAGTGGTCAAACGACACATTTCAACTTAAATCAAAATTACCCCCCCAAAAAAACTAAAGCTCACCATTTCAGTGTCACCAGCTTTTTTATTACCAGATCACTCGCTTAAAATTCATTCTATACACTGGTTAAAAACCTGACAAATGATTCTTGTCATAATGTTTTTTGAAAGCACCACTGTCATCTCGCCTCTTTTGCTGATAAATTGCCTCCAATATGAAGACCTTTCTTTCATTACTTGGCAAACAGAAAGCAGCAGATCCTGACATTAAAGACAGTCGGGGAAAAATAATCAAGGCTCGATCAATACTCAAATCGAAGTGACAGAACCACAGCGGAGGCGGGTTGCCGACCTTAATAATCTCGTCGATGAAGCACACGTGAGTGACGGGGTCCCTCTTCTTCATCAGGACTTTCTGCAGATGCTGCACCTAGAGAACAATTGACAGGGAAACTCTCAGTTGCTATATATTAACCCTGCGGAAGCTTTACTTTTTGAAACCTGTAAATATATATATACTGTATATGTACATACGTATGTATGTATATATATATACATATATACATATATCTACACACACATACAGTACTGTACATACATACATACACATGTGTGTGTGTGTGTGTGTGTGTGTTTGTGTGTGTGTGTGTGTGTGTGTGTGTGTGTGTGTAAATCACCATTCTGTCTTTGCACTTCAAGTTTTACCTGTTTGCATGCAGAACATATCTGGTCCATCAGCTTCTCCAGGTTGGTCCACAGAGCAGCACGAAAAGCTGCTGTGTTTCCTGGTGTGGGCAGAACTGCTCTGCCTGGCGCACCTGTGGGAAGGAGATTAGCAGATAAAATATAATTACAATTATAATAACAATGGTATCAACACTGGAATCGAAAACTAAATGACTTGTGTGTGACAAATCGCATAAACCAACAATTGCATTTAGGACCCACGCCGACAACCTCTGTGACATCACAATCTTGGTTTGTTAAGAAATGTTGGCAGACAGATCCACTGCATTTAATAGAGAGTATTTAGAGCAGTTTGACTCACACCCAGAGTTGCTTAGTGTAACCAGAGGTTCACACATTTGTCATAAAATATGAACCTTTAGTTTTCATTTATGAAATCAGAAGAAGAAGAAGAAGAAGAAGAAGTAGTAGTAGTTCATTAATCTCGCATGGATGCATGTGTGTATGCACACACACTATGATTTAATACACAAATAAAAGCAAATTATAGGGAGTTAAGATTAACCATATTAATAATGCAACTTACTAAATTTATTTCAAATTAGAAAAATCATCACTATCTATATTAAACACCTTAAAATTCTAACCGGCAAAGACTTTTTGGGCGTAGCATAAAAACGACTTTTGGATACAGCAAAGTCGTGAGTCTCATTTCTTGCTGTTTTGTCATTCAATTTTGAGATTTGAAGTCAGTTTTTTCCCTCATTTGAGGCCTCGACTTCAAACCCCTACACAGACCTCTGAGGTGAGCCGGCTGCGTCAGGCCCTTGATGTCCAGGGAGCGGGCGATGTTGTCCTGTATGGTGGCCTTGTAGCCCCCCACCACGGAGCCGATGGTTTCCCTCAGGCTGCCCAGGTTGTAGAAGACCTGCAGGGCCGTGCCCACCTGAGTGGGGTTCTGGAAGAAGGGAGGAGGGGAGGAAGACACAGAGAGACAAGAGAGTGAAAAAAAAAACAATTAAAAGCTCACGTCGCTATGCGTTTGTGACAGCTCTGTGTTTGCTGAATCAAATTAACACGTTTCATCTTTGGCACGCGAGCGCCAAGCGCGTTGAAAGGCACAGCTAAAAATACAGTTTGCACTGATTTATTGGGTGAGGTGTGAGGCAGAGCAGCAGCAGACGAGAGGCGAGAAAACAGAAACGCAGCAGTAACGTACAACCGCCAAGACTTTTTTAATGTCTTTATTTCTTATCGAAACTTAGCATTAGGTGTCTATATGGACTTAAGCAATGCATTAAACTCTACTGGGACCGTCGCTTACATTTTGGACGGTGACCACAATACAGGCAGCAATTACAAGGTAAATATCGGTGAACTGGTTATAAGAACGTGCCTGTTCTTTTTTAGTATAAAATGAGAGAAAATAGCACTGCATTTTTTGCATGTTGAAGAATATTAGCTTAGTACAGAGAAACAACAACTAGCCCATCATTACCGCTGGGTTGCCCAGCAACAAGGCGAGATGTTGCTCTTAATACAGGGGTTCTGAAAGTGTTGCTCAACACTTGGAGCATATTCTTTTCTCTCCCTCTCTGATCATCAAAACCATTATTGTGTTTTATTGTCTTTCATTCAGTATATTGCTCTGAAGAAAGTCATTTCTGGAAAGTTAAAAAGTTGAGGAAATCCACCTTTTTTTTCTTCTTTTTTTTAAACAATTAAACTCCATTTCAAGGGCCAACCAAAATAAAATGCAATCTTATTGAATAGTGGCATTTAATCTGAATGGGGTTTTTCCAGTTTTTACAAGAGTGGCAACAGTTTTCTTTTACGTCGTTTTGCATCATTGCACGTCAAGTGACAAATTAACAACAACCGTTTGTGACACTGCATCGCGTTTCATCATTTTCAGAGGTAAAATAACTAACAAGGTCTACAAAAAGCTACTTTACATCATTCAGAGCCCTTCAAAGGAGCAGTGCGATGCTCAGCTGCCCAAAAACACAACCCAATTTGCGCATGACGTTCACTTTTGAATATTCCCAACAGAATAAATGTCTTGAAATTAAATAAAAATTAAAAATCGGTTTCTCGTCGGTCAGCTCCGCTCCCACTCAACAGATGGGCCACAGGGTCTCGGCTGGCACGAGCGACGTGCTGAGGTGAAACTAATTCCCACACAGGCTCAGCGAACAGCGTGTCCAACTGCTTACGTAACGCTCACAATAAATAACAACAACTCTCGGAGATGATATATACAACTGTCCCTGTGTGTATACTGTACACACACACACACACACACACACACACACACACACACACACACACACGATATAAATATGCCCAGTGAGGGTGGAACACACCGACACGCTGAAGGAAAATAACATGTGGGTGTTCATGCGGTTCTTTTAAGGTTCAGGAGACTTTTGAAAAGACTGCGACTTCACAATTTTGTGAACCGCATGTGAACGCATCGTGCCATTACACACCCAGACACAGGCATTACAAAAAGTTGTCTATCAATTCTTTAAAATAGTGGACACAATATCACAAATCTATGTCAGGTGAAGAAGATGTGTTTATTAACTTTATTCCAGATGCAACAAATGGTTTTTCTGTTTTTTTAGAGACTTTTTAGAGTCCAGTATTATTATTATTGTTATTATCATTATTATTATTATCACTGATTATGTGTCTGCAGCCATATCCTAAAATGTTAGACATCACTACTCAATAGAATTCATGTTTTTACAGGGTGGTTCAGTTTTAACCTCGTCACCTTCCATAAATGACTGTTAAAGTTCCCGTGTGTAATATTTGGATTGATTTATGATTTTTGTATTGGTAAAAGCTTAACATACTGCCCATATATACAATAATAAAAGTGTACACTTGTAGTACCATAAAAGTTATTTGGTTGTCCTACCCACAGTTCTTATTTGTATATAAGAATATACATAGAACAAGGGTCTTGCTCCCAGTTAGCTGCCATCAGGCCACCGTAGTTCACTGGCAAGCTGGGAGAGGGAAGGAGGGTGAGTGGAAGATGCTGCAATCTAAAATGTGACCACTTGATGTCTCTGTTTCTTAAAAAGTCTACCGCGACCTCTGCTACCAAGGTGTACGAACTTAAAGTGATTGGTGAATGTAAAATAACAACAGTGATGTGTTAACCTGATCGGTACATGATTACAGTACCTACATGAGGATAGTAATATATCAGAGCATCGTTACTACGCTAGCATAGCTAAAAATACGACTGCAACACCCCTTTGGATACGGACAGCAGAGTGAGTTGTTCAATCTCAAACACACGCACGCACACACGCACACACACACACTTTAATGGGACACTGTCCTCTTGAGAATGAGTTTTTCTAGGCCAGCTGAAGGTTAGAGGAGCTCACGTGTGCTACATATTCCACATGCCTCACAGTGCAACAGATTAAAAAAGTCCCCAGTGTCTCTTCCACTGCCATCAGTTCAAATCAAGCAAGATCACACATTTCTTTTGTTTTTAAATAAAATACAACAATGTATTTGAAGGAACAGCTGTACGCTCTGTTGTTGCAACTCAGGACTGACCGTCCATTTTCATGTCGTAATTTCTTTGTACAATACTGTGTATAACGACAATGAAATGTTCTTCTTTGCAGATCCACAAAGGATGGAGTGCAGCAGTAAATTGCGGCGACTTTTGCAGCGACTTTGCAGCCGTAATCTCCACCACCTTTGCATCATATCCACAAAGGGCTTTTTTTGCGCAAAGGGTTTTGATATGCAGGCGCAAAAACGCCCAGAAATGTGGCACCGTCAGACCAGAAGTTGATTTTCTGACAGAAAACTTTATTTCTGTTGTCAAATTTAGCGGGGAGGCGGGTTTGGGTTCGTCTTCTGAAGGACCCGCCGTCCCAACGACAACGCATCCTTCGAAGGATGCAGACCCTGAGTGGAGACACAGCCTTTGACTACTTCTCGATTACTTCCTGACTACTTCTTGACTACTTCCTGACTGCGTCATCTTACAGTATTAGACCTACTTTCCAATCAACATTGATTCATGCGAAACCATTTAGAAGATTAAATCAGAGACAGAATGAAATATGATTGACAATCCGAGGATTACCAAAGATTCCTCTTGGTCACAGCTATGAGCAATGAACCAAAGACTAGTAAGGTGAAGGAAGGAAAAAAGAAGAAGAATTGTGTTTGAAATGTTACCTGGATCTCCATCCCTTGCTCCAGCAGTCTCTTGGCCTGGTTCTCCACTTCCAGCCTGGCTCGACTGATGAGCAGCAGGTCATTCTCTATCACTTCAATCCCACTCAGGTCCACACCCTGTGACAGATAGTCTGTAAAAATGAAAACATGAATTATTACACGGACCTTGACTTGTCATTACAATAATCTCACACACAGTAGTGGCAAAATGTTTTTGGACACCCACAATTTCTTTTTACACAGACAGAAACAAATCATTTATGAAAGAAGAAAAAACACAAACAAGCTTATTATTATTATTATTATTACTTTTTTTTTTTTTAGCAAGCTTGACATGGAAAATTGCATGTACAGGGTTACTGGGTCGTGGGTGACTATATTAACAGATACAGAAGATAAAGTCCTAAGTCTCTGTAAAGATTTCATTTATACCTCCCAATACCTTTGACAATACATCCAACATAGAAATTCTTGGATCCTGCTGCTTCTTCATGAGACTGAAGACTGTGAAGCCAATTTAATTACCATTAGCACTCTGTCCTTTCCTCCAAATGAAAAAGTCCTGTTTTTAATGATGTGACTCATTAGCCATTTTTTAAGCTAAGTTCTAATTACAATCTCAGTAATGGCCAGTGTCCAATAGTTGAGCTCAGTGACTGAAAGTGAAGGGAACATCTCCTCTGCCTTGAAGAAGTGGGGAACCTGCAGGGGTTCAAACGTCTGGACCATTTTCAGGTGTGCTATTTGTCAAGAGCTTCAGATTGTTTGCTCTTCACGTCGGAGAGAAATGAGAGAAACAGAGAGCATGATAATCAGCCAGGTGGCAGACTGAGGGACGGACAGAAGATCAGCGAATTGGACGGGAGCCATATCATATTCAGAATTCAATCCCGCCCAAAGCCTCAAACCCCAAGTGCGCTCTCGCCAAAGAGCGCGATCGAACAGCTGAGCCCCGCATCCCTGTGCTTGTTTCGATACAAGGCGTTGGTGTGAGACAGAGGGAAGGAAGAGAAACGGGGGGGGAAAAAAGTTTGTCCTTCCCTGACTTGGGTCATAATACGCTCAGAGGGACGTCTTGATATGGACAACACGGGCAATTTGATTTCATGTGTGGACTCCCTGGGGATAAACTGTGTTCTCGCACAGATGCGAACAGAATAGAATAGAACAGATTAGAATAGAACAGAATAGAATAGAATCCTTTATTAATCCCACATTGGGCAAATTTACATAATTACAGCAACAATTTAGTGCAAAAAGGGAAGGAATATTATATTAATTAAAAAGAAATGATAAAATAAAACATTCATAGAGTAAGAAAAAAAACTAGATATTAGCATTTTATGAAAAGATGGATTATTTACAGTGTCCTGGTTTCCCCTGCGGTAGGATTTCCAACCAGCTCATCGCTGAGGATGGAAGTTACGATTAGATAAAAAAGGGGGGAAAAGCCTTTATCACAGTTAGATAGATAGATAGATAGATAGATAGATAGATAGATAGATAGATAGATAGATAGATAGATAGATAGATAGATAGATAGATAGATAGATAGATAGATAGATAGATAGATAGATAGATAGATAGATAGAGGCACGGCAAGGTGTGCTCCCTCTTTCGACATCACCTTGGTGACGGAGGTAATCAGCAGAGTGGCTCTGTGGGGGGTGGGGGCTCTGCTGCTGGCTTATCACAGCATATTTAGCAGTCAGGAAATAATTATCACTGAGTGCAAATTAAGACGGATGCGGAGGTTAGGCTGTGGCACTGTGAAGGCGGCTAAAAACAGCAGCTCACCAATCCAAAAAAATCACACGTTATTTGGAATCGGATCAATTTCAGCAAGCACCTCGGCAACATCTTCCTTTTGGGAACGTTCCAGTCAATAACGTGTACTTCAGAAGATTAAAAACGTAAATACTCCTCTGTTGACCGTGGTACTAAAAAGTTTGTTGTATATCTTTAATAACAGCTTTAAAAAAAGCTTATTTTTAAAGCTACTGTAAATAAACGCTTTATGTTTTTTGCTTCTTTTTTTTTCCAGCAGTCACTCATCAACAATTTGCCCAGAGGAAGTTACAGTATATTTAACAAGGATGATTAATGGTGTAACTTGTGTTTATCTCCTGTATTAAGGGTAATGCAATTAAAAATGAAGATGGCAAAAAGCAAAAACCAGATGTTCTTTGTATGAAAGAGAATAAGCTATACGCTTAACAAAAAGAAAGAGCTTAAAAAGTGCAAGCATTTG
Source organism: Nelusetta ayraudi (assembly GCF_046127955.1). Lineage (NCBI taxonomy): Eukaryota > Metazoa > Chordata > Actinopteri > Tetraodontiformes > Monacanthidae > Nelusetta > Nelusetta ayraudi. The sequence goes on along the minus strand of NW_027466185.1, from coordinate 6,243,362 downwards.
ATTATAAAACTGTGAAATTCTAATATTACCACGCTTTTAAACATCCATCTACATTTCCTCAAACTGCCGGTGTGGTATCTGTCTTTGATGACTCTTCAGAAAACACTGTGCACACAGAAAGAACCTATCACTTTCACGCAAGCATACCTCTGTTTGAAAAAGCACTGCTGGGAATCACAAAGCAGCCAGCAGCATTTAGGCTAGCCAATAGTTAGCCTGGATACCTGGTTGAAATATTAATGCGTTCATGAAACATTTATGGATCTTTTTTTTTTATCCTGTTGCACTCTCTTGCACTTAAAGCTAATTTTGGTGTGTCAACAACAATCTCGCATATCATCACGTCTTTGTGTGTGCAAGCGGTCTCCTATTATGCTCTCCTTTGACTCCGTGTCTGTGATGGTCATGTCAACCTCCTCAGCACGAACCACTGTTGGCTGCTTCATTTCTTTTTTTATTTATCTGGGGGGAAATGCCTGCAGCTGAGTAGTGAACATGACGAAACATCTCGAATCAAAATGACCAACAGCGGCAACAGCAGAAGAACAAAATGAATTTTAAAGAAGAAACAGCGACATCAAGTGGCTACATTTCAGATTGCAGCGGTCTTTCGATCACCCTCCCTCTCCCAAGCTTGACGGGGAACTACGGTGGCCTAAGAAAGAGTTGTAACTCCAGCCTGTTTCGCAAAGTAAGCTTGAAGGAGTTAAGTGTGTAATATTTGGAGTTTTGAAGAAGAAACAGCGACATCAAATGGCTCCATTTAAGATTGCAGCACTCATTCACTCACCCTCCCTCTCCTGAGTTTGCCAGTGAACTACGGTGACCTACGCACACAAACCTTGTCCACTTTATATATAAATACATGAGAACCATTCATGGGTGGGAACACCAAGTTACTTTTATTGTACTGCAAGTACACACTTTTATTAATGCATTTACGGGCAGTATGTTAAGCTTTACCAATACAAAATCATCAATAGGTCATAAATCAAGCCCAGTATTGCACGCTGGACCTTTAGGAAAAAACAATCAGGGGAAGGAATAAAAATTACAACATTGTACTTTTATCACAATTGAAGTAACATAAATCTAGCAGGAAACCGGTGAAGCAAAAACTGGATCCATCAGTGTCTGTCTAGCTGTCGTTGTTGTGCTAGTGGCTAAAAGTCATTAGTAGCTTCACTGAGTGGTTACCTGCTTGACTACCTGGCTTGACATTTAGTAGGGAGGAAGGGTAGCTTGGTGACTGAACTGCTGGTGGCTCAAAAGGACAATTAAATGTGCACCACTGCGCTGGGTGCTACACAAACACCAAACAGTGAAGGAGTGGCCAAAGTCCAACAGGGAAGGATGCTGCCATCAGCGGTGTTATTGGCGCCTTTTAGCTACCTGGGGTGCTTTTAAGGACAGACAGCAACACAAACTCTTTGGCAGAGCAGAAAATAAATAAATAAAATTGAAAGGAACACTCATAGTCAAAGAAATGTGGTTATACAAAGAATGAGGGAAGCTAAAACAATAAGAGGCTAAAGTAAGAGGAAAATATTATGAGGCACTGAGAGATTTTCTTGGAGCGCAATTAGTCAAAAGCCTGGAGGTGTGAAAGCAGACAAATGGAGGGAAAGAATGAGTCTCAGGGAAGGAGGGATAGAGAGAGGTAGGGTGGGAGGGGTAGATGAGTAGGAAGGGCTAGCGGAGGCAGACACAGAGAGACAGGCTGACAAACAGACCGAGTGAGAAGGAAGCACACGCAGGGAGAGCCGAGGGGCGAACAGAGCAGCAGCAGCAGCAGCAGCAGCAGCAGCAGCAGCAGCAGCAGCAGCAGCAGCAGGAGAATCATCTCTAATGCTCTGTTGCTTTTTAATCAGTCAATTCTCCATTACGGCCTCAATAGATATTTGACTGACGGACCACTAAGACAAACCGCAACATCGAGACTTTTCACCCTGTGGACAAAAATACTGCTTTTGGGAATTTTGGAATGTCAATGGGCTCCACGTGAGGAAAAGCGCTTCAGAAGACCACAAGGATCAGAGTGGAAACGACCGTCGTCTTCTCGAGGTAAAACAAAGCTGAGAGCGTTCACTTGCTCCGGCCACAAGCCGGGCACAGCAAAATCCACCGTGTCAAGGCACGCAACAATTTTAGCCGTAGATAAACACACGCAGCATGCCGACATGTAGTTGAGCAGAGAGTCACGATCTTTTTCAAAGCAGCGATGGCTTTCTGCAAGAAACTGCTGGAGTGAACGGAAAACTGTCAAAGCAGCAGGAGACACTAGATTGGAGGGTGTTGAGTTTGAGGCTTACAAAAAGAAAATTAGCATTTCTTTTTGAAACTAGCTCTTAAAAAGTTACATTTAAATGAGATTAAAAAAAAAAATATTTGAGATTAAAAAAATGTATTTACCACAGTGAAGTTATCTCTTTATTTTGATAGATGGATAGATAGATTATTGTATATGCTGTATTTAAGAAAAGCAAAATAAATATAAAAATACACTACAGTCATTTTTCATTAAGTTATTTAGGGTTCTGATCGGTAATGAGACGTCAAAGACAGATACGATTTTTGGATGCGCATATAATTAAAAAGGATATTAAGGGTATCGACAACGACAACAGCTAAACATACAGTTTCACTGACTTACAATCATGGACAAATGTAACTACAATGGCACCTTCAAATAATAATGAATGATCTTTGTTAACGATCGTCCCACATTCATCTTTTTAATTAATCGCTGGTCTTGTCCAGCCACTGTGAAATTAACTGCTGGCAATTAACAATGAAAAGAGACAGATCACACATTACTTCTCATATTTACACAGTTGTCATGTGTTGTGTGTGTGATGTGCTGACCGTACTAGGTGTTGTGATGTGGCTTTGTGAGGTCAAGTGTCAACGCCTGTTTCTGGCAGTAAAACAGACACTGAGGATTGTTTTAGTCACAAATAAATACAAAAAAAGGGAGTGGGTGGACTCCTGTCCAGAAATATTGAGCACTTAAAATGTAAGATTTTTCTTTATTGCGAATATGCAAATTTGACAAAACTTTCTAGCAGCTATTAAACAATTCCTTAACATAAAATTATGTAGAAAGAACATTTATAGAAGCAAAATGAATTTTAAACGACAGCAAACGACTGCTCGTTCTCGAAAATACCCAAATCTGAAAATTGCGATGTGATGCATTCAAGTCCTGTACGAAGGAAGTGTTGAGCGTGTGGAGCGGTAGTTGTTGTACAGCAGGGCAGCCTCAATGCGGACGGAGACAAACTCCAGAGGAGCAGCTCTCGGTTCTCACTGTGTAAACATGGCGTGATGAGAACCATCAAAGACAAGAGGCAGATCCAGCGCTCACGCCATTGTATCAGAAAAAAACAGCAATAACACAGGGACGTGCGTGACCTTAGAGCACAGAGCGCCACTGAGAATTAAAACTAGGCGGTGATGATGTCACAAACACAGACACACTTATTTAGATCTGTAAATAAATTATATATATATATATATATATATATGTATATATATATGTATATATATATATATATATATATATATATATATATATGTATATATATATGTATATATATATATATATATATATATATACATATATATATGTACATATATATATATATATATACATATATATATATATATATATATATATACATATATATACTGTATTTAATTTCTTTATGTCTTTTATCATTCTTCTATTTGCACAAATGCTGCTGTAACCAAGCAAATTTTTTTTTTTTTTTTTTTTTATGTAGGAGGAGATGTGGAGCCGTGTAGGGAAGCGCAGAGGGAAATGATTAAAAAAAGAGGGACGTACAGCACGACCGACCCACTGCTCCAGTCAACTCAGTCTCAATGAAATCAAAGGCGTCCAATAAGTTCCCAGTCTGATTATCTCAAAGGACTTAGACTGATGTACACCCTACTGGTGCACCGCAGCTAGAGGAACACTCTCCCATATCTAGACCAGTGGCTCTCAACTGGTGGAGTCTCAGGACCTTAATTCGGGACTGAGCCTGAGCGAAGGCCTGCTCGAAGAGCAGGTCATCGCAAAGCGAAGACTCGCTTGTTTTTGCTATGTTTATTCTTATTATTTACAAAACATGCTCCAAAACTCACCAAATTCGGCACAGAGGTAGAAACTGGTACACAATGAAAGAAAATGAAGAAAAAAAAGGCAAAATTCCACTTCTAGCGCCCCCTAGAGGCGTTCCCGTACAGGCGTCCACAAATTACAAATGGCCTTAGCTTCCACTAGGAAGGTCGAAAAAATATGGGGGAAAATTCCACGCGTTCGTCTCTTCAAGCCCGACATTTCGTACACTCTAACTTTTGTCGCCCGACAAACAGGAAGTGAGTTATTTCCACTTCTTTTTTTCACGTAAAAAACACAAGGCTCAGAAAGCGCAAGTCCGACGGCCTTCAAAATTCAATATGACATAGACTGGACATTCATTCCAAAGAATCATCAAAAAAAATGTGACATTTTCAAAACGTTTTCGTGCAATGGCCCTCAAAAGTCGACGCACATTGACAATTGACCAAAAATCGCACCGCTAAAATTAGGAATGTCAAAACGACATGGGACAAAAACCCACGCGTTCCTTGGATAGAGACCTACATTCTGACACTCTGACCTTTGACCCCTGACAAACTGGACATGAGCTACTTTCACTTGTTTGAAATCATCCAGAATCACAGAACTCAACAACCGTGAATGCTGGACCTTTCACACCTTTTGTATTACATAGACATAGACTAGACTGTCAGAAGGTCAATGTAAAAAGAATGGTCCGGATGCGTTGCACCGTTTTCATTTTATAGCCCTTTCCTCGATAACCCGGTGCAGATTTCAGTAGCAGCTCTCATAATGTACAGGTAAACAGCAGCGCTTGATAAGTGCTTTGTAGCTGCTCTGTCTCTTTAGAACGTCGGGTTGGCTTTGATTATGAACGCTCCACAATGCAGCACACTGTCTGCATAACGTTCTTTTTTTTTTTTTTCTCAACTGGCAGGCAGAACATGATCAAATAATAATAATAATGCTTTTTATTTATAATGCGCTTTTACAGGTGCTCAAAGTCGCTTTCCAGGTAAAATAACAATATAAAACAATGTGAGAGATTAAAAAATTAAAAATGAAAAACGATTAAAATAGATGTAACACAAGAATAAAATCAGTTAAACTGAACAGACAGGGTTGAGAGGGCAAATATGGGCTGGGAGGTGTGGTGTGTAGGAGGGTTCAGGTAGGGTAGGCGAGTCTGAAGAGGTGGGTTTTGAGGGCAGACTTGAATTTGTTGAGCTCCATGCAGTTGCGGATGTGTTTGGGGAGGGAGTTCCAGAGGGTGGGGGCGGAGCATGGGGTGGGCTCAGTCCCGCCAACCCTGCTTGCAGGTTTAATTGTTGTTGTTTTTTTACTTTCTATCATGTCTAGTAAGAGAATAGAATAGAATAGAATAGATGTACTTTCTTGATCCCAAATAGGGAAACAACGTTGTTTCACAGTGAAACTTGAACAGTGATCACAAGAAACATTCAAGTCAATCTATATAAAACAAAATCAATTACTGAAATTATTTAATTGAATTGATTGTGTGTCCTGGAAAATAAATTCCCAACATTTTCTCTAGTGTCCAGTTGAGACACGTGGATCTAATGTCTTTATTACGTTCTTCTTCTTCTTCTTCTTCTTCTTCTTCTTCTTCTTCTTCTTCTTCTTCTTCTTCTTCTTCTTCTTCTTCTTCTTCTCAGAGACTCTGAGAGAGAAGGTGATAACGGACCATGTTGGGATCCTCACACCTCCCAAGAGATCAAGACATGAGCCTGAATGAAGTGAGAACCTAAACTAAAGAAAAAAGAGGAGCCGCCGTGGGGGGGAAGAGTGGGATTGTTGTGTGATTGTTGTGGGACTGTTGTGGCACTGCTGTGGCGTCGGGATGAGAAGAAGAAGAGACGCTGGCCAAGCACAAGGGACAATGAGGAGACAGAAGCTCTTCATGAAAGGAAGCATTGATCTCAACGCCCGGCGCTGATGTTTGCAGCCACGTGTCTTCCAATCAGGGGAGGGCGCATGTTCTCTGTGTATCACAGACATCATCACCCTGCCCTTGAACAACACACACGCACACAGCTCCAAACCTGAAGGCTGCGTTCACTGACGCGACGCCTGGCAGGAGCAAGATGTGATTGAAGGAACTGAGTCGAGACGTTTGGCAGCAGGGGTTTGAAAAATGCACCGTGGACGTCCTTGAGCAGCCACTTGGATTGCTGCTGAGCTGGAGCGACCGTCGGGACGCCGCCGGGAGGAAGCGGTGAGTTCTGGTCTGGTGCTGGATATGCTTCACTCCCAAAATTTTGGTGGAAAAAAAAAATAGTTAAAAATTCGAGAGTGCAAGTTTTTCTTTTGTGTTTGTGGTGTTTGTGGTTCAACTGTGGTTGGAAATACATGTTTTTGTTGTAAAATAACATTCTTCAAATAATTGGAAAAGACCTTATAATAACAAAACATTTTTGTGACCATTTTTGTGACGTGATTTGATTGTGAGTAACAAACGTAATGTGTTTGCTGACTCTGCTTTCAATCTTCACAAGTAAAGAATTAAAGTAAGAGTTCGGGGACAGTTTTAGCCTAACCTAAGAATGGGCAAACTACGGCCCGCTGGGCCAAATGCAAAGGTTTTTGATCCAGCCCGCCAATACATGAAGAAATTATATTAATAGTAAGTAAGTTAGTTGTTTCATCCATTTTTTTTTAAGTTTTTTAAGAGTCATTTCAATAAAGAGCTAAATACCGTGGGGCTTCAAAGACACATATTTTGTTGTACACATTTTGCACATTTTCTACATATCCCCTGATCCTGTGTGGTGGGTCACCAAAACACTCCATCCATCTGCAAATTTTAGAATCGTGGCCCACCGGTCAAAAAGTTTGTTCTGTTCTAACCATAGTCCATGAAGTACCAATACATAATTGATAAACACATGATAGATGTGCTTACAAATCATGTTATAAAAATGCTAGTAACTGTGTTTGTGATTTACTTACATGTGTGTATGGAACAAGAATGATTTGTAACTAATTGACAAAACATTACAACATTACAACAACTTATTGACAAAAGTTTTACCAACTTATCACACTGTTGAGGGGATCAACTCGATTAATTACTTACTTAAAACTAAGAAGAAAGAGTTTTTTTTCTCTGCATCTTTTACCAATATTTGTTTAGCCACGCAATGTCTTCCACAGGCGATAAAATCAACCAAAGGCCAAATAATCACCACTACTAGGATCAGATTAAAAAAACGCATTCTCCTCGCTCAAGCAGCAAACAAAACTAAAGCATGCACTCCAGCATCTATCTAAGTCATTATTCACTTCTGTGTAGGAACGCCTGTTTTGGTTTCACAGTCTTATGACAAGATCACAATCAAACATTTATTTATCCCCCCCCAAAAAAACAAAAACAAAATGCTACTGGCATAACACAAATGGTCCCCTTTTGCAAGAATCTGCACTCTCTGAACTGCTTAAAAAAAGAATTTGGTAAGAATCCCGCAATGCCAATTTAAACATCTTACCAACAGTAAATATTCAACTCTTATCTACAAAGAAAAATGTGTAACTCCTTCACAGTGCAACAACTTTTCTGTACAAAAGTACTGTGGGGAACAAATACATTTCACGACACATACTTGTCGCTTGCCTTAGGATTTGATAACACTTTTAAACCTCCAATTAAAGGACCACTGTAATAAAGAATTTTCTACGGGGAATGCAGATGCATGTCGCTCTGTTACTTGACATCATCAATCACTTGGGACTTGATTGAATGTGCCAAAACGCCACGTAGAGTACCACAACGCGAAAACTTCTGACCCTGATATTATTCAATTGGAAAAAGAAAATGTGAAAGTAAAAGATGAACATTTCTGTGGGTATTTTCTGAGAACAAATAATCTATCTCATTGTAGAATTATTTAAAATCCTTTCAAATTTTCTCTTCAGGATTTCTTTCTCTCAGTGGGATGATGTACACATTCCCAGCGTTGATCTCAGCAGCCACCATGAGCAACATGACGGTGCTTGATACAGCAGGACAATATGACCTTGACATGTCATCTGAGGCCACATATCCTATCAGCTTTCAGGTAAAAATGACAGCTTTTCAGATCAAAAACATAACTCCACAAAAGGATATTTACAGCATAAACTTCTCTACAAATGTTTGAAACTTGTTTGCTGCACAGACTTTGAATTTCAATATGAAAACACATTGCAGGATGACTTGTACATTAGACTGGCTTTATTAAGTTCCGTGAGCCTACACACTCTTTCAGCTGTTTCAGTCTCTCGAACACATTGGATTTTATGCTGAAATAACCATGTTCTTTTCAATTTTTTGTTAGGTTTCTCTGACCAGCCTCCTGCTTTTGGAGATAGTTTTGGGTTTGAGTTCCAATCTCACTGTACTTGTGCTTTACTGCATGAAGCAGAATCTCATCAGCTCTGTTTCCAACATCATCACCATGAACCTGCATGTGGTGGATGTGCTAGTGAGTCCTGACCTCTATTATAAGTGAATTATTTACCAGCAAGGATTTGCCTCAAAGTGGCTGCATGCAAACACATTTTAAGAGCTACAAAAATCATGCAATTAACAGTATTTCACTGTCTGTGTTCTTCCAATTTTGTCTGAGGATAATCTACAAAGTTTCAGTCCAACCATTGTTTTAGAAGAAACATTACAATTTAAAAAGTGGACTTAAAAACTCACAATCTATAAGGTTTGATTGTATAGACTAAAAAAGAATCAATCAATCAATCCACTTTTATGAATATAGCGCTAAATCACAAATCAAAACCAGAAACCAGTTTTAGAACACATTCTGGCATTAAAGGTGCAGTGTGTAATATTTGGCTTGATTTATGATTTTTATATTTATATATAAGAATATCCATAGATCAAGGGTCTTGCTCCCAGTTAGCCGCCATCTTGGACCAACATATTTCTAAGGAAGCCTAGTGTGGACAATCCAGCTGCCTGATTGGTATTTAGGGTGAACGCTGGCGTCCTCAAATAAACCAACGAAAAAGAAGAAAGTGGACGAACTGTCCAGGTTTGTGTGCGCAAGGCCACCACAGTTCACTGGCAAGCTCAGGAGAGGGAGGGTGAGCGAAAGAGCTCAGCAATCTAAGATCTGACCACTATATGGCAGAGTTTTACACACTGTACCTTTAAGTTTAGGTAACACTATCAGTAGAACCAGATGATGTGTAACAGCACGTCAGAATATCCGAAATCTCCTGTCGTGTTGTCCAGGTTTGCGTGTGCTGCATTCCACTGACGACCGTCGTGGTGCTCCTACCTCTGGGGGCAGACGAGGCCGTGCTCTCCTGTTTCCACGAAGCCTGCGTCTCCTTCGCCAGTGTGGCCACGGCAGCCAATGTCTTGGCCATCACAGTGGACCGCTACGACATCTCGGTCCGGCCGGCCAACCGCGTGCTCACCATGGGCCGGGCCGCTGCCCTGCTGGGATCCATCTGGGCCGTTTCCTTCTTCAGCTTCCTCGTCCCCTTCATGGAAGTGGGCTTCGTCATCCACTACGGGTCGGACCTCATCAACCGGACGGCGGTGACGGCAGCGGCAGGCAAGGCCAACGAGTTCTACGCAGAGCCCGGTTTGTACTACCACCTGTTGGCGCAAATTCCCATCTTCTTTTTCACGGCCGTGGTTATGCTGGTGACCTACTACAAGATACTCCAGGCACTCAACATTCGCATCGGAACGCGATTCCAGCACAACACTAACCCGAAGAAAAAGAAGAAGCCCAAGAGCAAGAACGCCATCTCCCTGAGCACGACGACGCAAGCCGAGTCCACCGAAGTTTCTCAGAGCAGCACAGGAGTGAGGTCGGGTGGGAGTGCCCCTCTGGGCATGAGGGCGTCAGTGTCTGTCATCATTGCACTGAGGCGAGCAGTTAAACGTCACCGGGAGAGGAGGGAGAGGCAAAAACGAGTTTTCCGGATGTCACTTCTTATAATCTCCACGTTCCTTCTGTGCTGGACTCCGATCACGGTGCTGAACACCGTCATCCTGAGCACTGGCCCCAGCGATTTGACGGTTCGCCTTCGCTTGGGATTCCTCGTGATGGCCTATGGAACGACCATATTCCACCCGCTACTCTATGCGTTCACTCGGCAAAAGTTCCAGAAGGTTTTGAAAAGCAAGATGAAGAAGAGGGTGGTGTCTATCGTCGAGGCCGAACCCACGCCTAACAACGTGGTCATCCACAACTCGTGGATCGACCCCAGGAGAAACAAGAAAGTGACTTTTGAGGACACGGAAGCCAGACAAAAATGTCTAGAATCGCAGGATGCAGAGTAACACTGTTCCTTGACATGTAAATATGTGCAATATGTCTATTTATTTGTAATGTTTAACACTATAGTCAGTGAAGCTGACTTTGACAAACATCTGTTGATTTTGGAGGAAGCTATGACTTGTGTACACAAGTCAGGTTATTAAAGCATAAAACATAACTTATTGAATTAAGTATTAAACAGGAAAGTGTTCATAATAACAAGTAACATAACATAACATACATCTCTGGCAGCTCTATTTGAAGACCTCAGATAAAAATAATGTTAAATCAAAAGGAATAAATTAATAAGACTTTTGTAAGTGACAATCCCGTTTATGGTGATAACCTCACTGATCTCACTCCAATGAAAGATGAAGGAAGTATAGAAAAAGGTACAGAAAAAGATTCAATACTGTTTTCTATCACGATCCTTTTCATATTTAAATTAATTGTAGATGCCTTGTCTTTGCACAATTGTTAAAATACTCACACAATGGAGTGAATGTTCAGCAGGACTTGCCTGAGAATCTAGCTGGTCAGTTTTGATGATGCATCTTCTACCTGGAGAGTTTTAAAAGGTAAACTGAAGGGCAGTTACTCTATTTGGGGTGTTTTATCTGTTAGCTAGAGGAACTTAATGGTCTAACAAATATAAGTTGTCCTGATCCTAAAGCACAAAACTCCTGACCTCGATCACCCTGTTACTACCATGTTTGACTGTTGGTATTGTGTTTTTGCTTAATTGTTTGTTTTTAACCTTGAAGCCGAAAAAAGTTTAGGTTTTTCCAGAATCAAGCTCGCTTGTGTCTAAGGGAAGTTAACCAATACGTACCAGGTTGTTAACAGCTTGATTTAGAAATTGAGGACTAAAGTGAGCTGTATTTCCACCGAGGGTCAGGTAGGGGTGAATGCATATTTTTTTCAAGTGACATAAAATTGTAATTATTTATATTTCCTGGAACATTTCAGTCTAAAAAATATATATTAGATTAAACAGCAAAGAAATATCACTACCTTGTGTAATAAAAATAGGAAAATACGCAGAGTTCACTGAAGAAACTCAAGGATTTATAAGTTCCTTTTCACCGTCCAAAGAATGTCTCAAAATAGGTATTGTGGTCACAGCAAGTAAGTTATTGGTTTTTACTGTGGAGTACCTCAAAAGGACAGCTCAGTGATAACTTTGTAACCAAGCAGCAGTGTTTGTTATTGTCTGGCTTGGGTAAAATGAGACAGTTTGTGTACAGTAACATATGAAGATTAAGATTGTGTTTCACCATTTATAATAAACAACCAAAAGCATGTGTCACTATCACTATTGGCCGTTTTGCTGTGATATTAATAAGAAGCTCTAGGATTTTAAAACACAAGGAACACGATTCAAATCTATTGTGTTGTGGTTTCTCTTCTCTTTAACTGTTGAAATGTGAATAATTTGCTGTCGAAAATAGCAACTCGGTCACAGAGCTTTTATTGTATTGACTGTGTGATTGGCCAGAATGTTATTTTTTCTTGGTTGCACTATTTACAAGTTTAAAATGTGGTTAAAATGTGTGAACAACAATGTTAAACACTGCTCAAGGAAACAAGATTTGAACAGTAAAATACCATAGCACACCTCCTGCTGCTCCAACAGTCCTCAAATTAAGCCATGATGAATTAATCATACCAACAGTGCCATCTGAAATGCGAAAGTATCAAGAAGCCAACACCACAGATAGTAATATTTCAAATGACCTTTGTGATAACAAAATGTGAAATTATTTAGTTGAAGCACCATAAAAAAAGCAGAGAGACAACATAAGACAACATAGTTTAAGCACTATGCTGGCCATTGACCTGCAGGAGGCCAGAATGGATTCATTATACCCCTGTCGATGTTCTTTAGAGCAAAGAGAACAAAATGTCCATTGTTTCTGGCTCTTAGCAAATACAGCCAAACTCTCAAATGTCTTCCAATGTTCCTACCTAAGTTTAATATATTCTCTTATTTCTGAAGCAACACTGAAAACATGTATACAAAAAATGAAAGGGTAGTTTTATTTCTAACATTATTCTATGAACACAGACATCGATAGTCTGGTGTTATAATTTATTTGCCTCAACTGTGGAGTGGGTAAGACTGTTTTTACTGGCAGGCTCGCAGAAACCTTTGACTTGCGCTAGTCTAGCACCAGTGTACCACTAGACTAGCATCAGCGAACCCTGTTAAACTAGGAGTGGATGAAAGTCTTGTCTCCACTTATTGAAAAAGCACACTGGCTAAGTTTGAAATCAGGTCCTACGTCTAAAATTCTGAACCATCCCTTGATGGGCAAGAGTATAATATTTGGATATTTGAAGAACAAACAGCAACATCAAGTGGCCACATTTTAGATTGCAGCGTTTTACTCTCCTTCCCTCTCCTGAGCTTGCCAAGGAACTACGGTGGCCTGCGAACACAAACCTGGATACCTCATCCACCTTCTTCTTCGTTGGTTTATTTGAGGACGCCAGCATTCACCCTAAATACAAACACGCTGTCAGGCAGCTGGATTGTCCACACCAGGCTTCCTTAGAAATATGGCGTTGCAAGACGGCAGCTAACTGGGAGCAAGACCCTTGATATATGGATATTCTTATATATGTGTGTGTGTGTGTGTGTGTGTGTGTGTGTGTGTGTGTGTGTGTGTGTGTGTGTTCCGATAAAGCATCGCTGGCCAGCAATTTAACAGGCTCCTGAAAACGCTCGTCCTTGTGAACCTGTTCTGTTGCACTTGATGCTTTGTGATAAGTGCGATAATAGGTGGCAGCGTTATTCAGTCCATCAATCTCACTTTCTATTGAAGACACACAAAGGTCAGCCAGTGCCTTTTCAGCCACCCAGCCATTGTTAAGATGCAACAACAAAAAAAACTTAAAGGTTACTGTGGCTTGAACTTGCAAGTCTTTATGTGTTCCTTTGCAGATTGACACAAGGGCACACAATGGACAAAGGTGCAGGTTAGAGACCATCATGTAGTCCAGCCATAGACATAAAAAAAAGTTTGAACACAAAGCCAACACAACACAGAGTGATGACAAAATGTCCCGTTAGAAAAGTAATAAAAAAAAAAAATTTAAATTCTAAAAGTTTGCGAGTAAAACTAAAGTGTACATCAGGAAAAAAATAAGCATACAATTTTCATTTAGAGTAAATTTTAATTGGACTTTCCTCTCAAGAGTTTACTTGAGCAAATGATCCAAAACTGTTTCAGCCAAAAAGCCTGTGCTGTGCCTTCCAGTCGGCATCATAATTCAGCCTCCTCCCTCCACATATATCTCCAAGAAGATGACACCATCTCATAACAAATTAAGGAACAAGATGGCAACGATGCAACTGGCAAACTGCAAAGACAAACTAACACTGGCCTTCCACAGGTTGAGGACAAACCACAAAGTGAAGCACACCAACTAGTGGAGGATGTGAGATTCAGCACAAAGGGGTTTTACTCGGAGCCACAGAATGCTTTGTTATAATAATCCATCACTCCTGGAACATCATTGCTCTCCTTAACCATACTAAAAAAAATCAACAAAGTGTAAATGCACCATTCTCCTCGAGCACTCCTCTGTTCACATTTAGCCTGTACATGCCAGAAATAGAACTACTGGCCAAATCATGAGACACAAGATGAGAAGAAGGTTGAAAAACAACCATCCAGGACGATGCGAAATGGGCCCACACACAAGTGTTGTAACATCAAAAATGACCAGACTCAAAGGCTGCATTGCAAACTGAAGTGGACCAAACTAACTCACGTACCTTTTGCCTCCAAAACTTGCTATCAAGTTTTTGCTTGTATGTTAATGTCAGGGAATTTGCTGTATATAATATATGTATGTATATTGAATAAGAAATGCAACGTATGTTGAAAGGTAGTAAGTCTTAACAATTATTATGAATGATAGCACTATAAAGAAAAATTACATCACGATTTAGAAAATGTTCCGAGCCAGGTTGAATAAATAGATGTTGATCCAGTGTACAGGGTTGTCCTTACCCAGTTCGTTGAGGCTCTGAGCAGCCTTGGTGATCTCCCTGGTGCCCCCCTGCAGCTGACCCTGCAGTCTCTTGCTCAGGTACAAGATGCGAATGATCCTTCGCAGGAGGTCACAGGCCACCTGGGACGTAGAGGAAACAGGAGGAGTGAGCTCACGTGTGACCAACGATTAGACCAGGTGTGGGCAAACTACAGCCCTGGGGCCATATTTGACCCGTTAAGTTTTTTTAATCTGGCCCACCGAATTTAAAGAATTATATTAATAGTAAGTAAGTGATAAAATAGCATTTCATTATGTATTTCATTCATTTTTTTGTGTTTTAAGAGTCATTTCAATAAAGAGCTAAATACCGAGGGGCTTCAAACAAAAAATTTATTTTCATTTTTTCATTATTACAATCAAGCTATTTTCACTATTTTTTCCTCCTATGAGGTGGGTCATCAAAACACTCAATCCATCTGCTCCTGCTCCTGCCCCTCTGTCAAATTTTGGAAAGTTCACGTAAGAACTTTAAGTAAAGTTAAAACTTGACTACCAGCTCAAGGCCACGGTTTATGGACAATTATACATTAGAAAAGACCGGGTGAACTTTAAAAAAATATATATTTATATATGGCATATTTTGTTATATTTTAAAGAAGTGTTGACAGTGGTACAGAGTGAATGACAGGTGCATATTATTTATTTTCATTTTTATATTTTTCACAATTACCCTTACCCTTTTCACAAAGTTTTGTTTTAACCATCCTCTGCAGGGATGCTACGCAGCATTCCTCTGTGAATTCCCATGAATGTGTACACTTACACGAATATGAACAAAATGTTTTTTAACAACGCTTAGAATAAATTCAATAAAATGTTTACTGGCTAATTGAACAAAAGCAGGAAGACGACTGTGTACGAGTGTGAAGTTTGAACTCCCACCTGAGACTTTAGCTTTGTGATAAACATCTTTGTGACGCTAGAATACCAAGAAGCACGGACAAAAAATAAGTGCAAGTGCTTTTAATGCATTTTGTCAACCTGTGTGAATAGTGCAAATCAGTTAATTGTGCTAATCTATTAACTAATTATGGACCCCGTGTAAGTCAGGGGTCCTCAAAGTTGGTTCAGCCAAATCAATTGGAATTCTCCTACGTCATTTGTAAAATGATATCATTATTTATGTACAGTGGGTACGGAAAGTATTTGGACCCACTTAAATTTTTCACTCTCTGTTGTTGAATTATATTCTGACAGGCCACTCTGTCATAAAGACCCGATTGGTGGAAGGCCGCTTCTATTTCTTTTATTTCTAAATCTTAAGTGGGTCTGAATACCTGCCCTCTACCACTGTAGCATTAGAAACAAAGTGAAGTACAAAGCAATGTTTAGACATTCTTCAAGCTAACCAAGATGGGTTATCTCAACTTTTCCTTGCTACATGTTTCAAGGAAAATAAACAGAGCCGGCATTAAATGCGCATCTGTTGCAGGGTAGAAGTTAGTTGGAGGAGCGCTTGATTTTGTTACTACATAAGGCATAAGACGCCTCCTCCTTGAGCTGGCCGCTGGAGCACAACCAAAACTCGATCATGTCGTTGTTTAATAAGGTTAGAATGGTTACAGCTTTATACAAATACAAATGTAATCTAATAAGATAAATGTGTATATTTGATTGTTTTATTATTGATAACCTGGTCCTAAGATGAGTAAAATTGTATCTGTTATATTATATATCTATCCATCTATTATAGCGTTTTTATTTCTGATGTAATATATTTAATCTAGCCTTAAAATGATAAATATGTTTGAGCTCAGAGGCAGGTGTAGATAAGTCGGTGCTTCTTTCTACCCCTTTTCAAACATGAGAAACACTATTTATCTTGTATTGTTCTGTTGTCTGTTTGTTTCTTTCACTGTTTGCTTGTTTTTGCTTTTTTTAATTGTACCGTTTCATTGTTGTTTACGTGTTCGAAATAAAGATTTTTTTAAAATGTCATCAAAGCATATAAGCAGAGGAGGAGTGAAAATGAAGAACGTAATTTTAGGGTGACCACAGATGTACAGTACAAAAATATTTATAAGGGTGGCTTGGACCATAAAAGTTTCAGAATCACTCGGAGAGCTGAATCACACACATAAAGGACCACATTGGGATCACACTACAGATGGTAAAAAATGCAGAAGTGAAAAATGAGTTGTTACCTGCAACCGAGCGAGCTGCGTGATCCGGGCAACAATCTTGTTGTACGGGTCAACGATCTTGCTTCGTATCCTGGAGAGAAAAGACAAAACGATGGGCTTAAAAAAAAGGATATAATGTTCTCAAATACTTCAGAACAACACAGGGGAAGGATAATATACATTGTAGTGTCACACTCCAATCACTGAATTATTGAATGTCGAAAAGAAGTCAAACAAGAAGTGTATCAGATGATGACTCCCCACTCTGGTGCCACATGGAGCAGTATTCGAGTAACCCAGTTTCGCTTCGCTCTTTGATTTGCTTCCCTCTGCCTTTAAGTAAACACTGTTGGACGAACAACCCAATAATTTCTGGATGCCTAAAGATATGGTCACAGTTTAGAATTCACTTTCAGCACAAACAAGCTCTTGCTACTTCCCCTATTCTTGCAAATATCAATTTTGCCTTCCAACTGTGGCATAGGAGAGGGATTAAATGTGTGATGGACCTCTTTAAAGGGGGGCATTTCGAACAGTTAAAGAATGACTTCAACATCCCACAATCACATTTCTTTAGATATCTACAGGTGCAGAGTTATGTCAAAACACACTTCCCTTCAACAATTCCTCAGAGCACGTGGATAGATGAATGTTTGAACATGGACACGGTTGATAGAGGCTTAGTGTCTGTGCTATATGATAATATCCAAAAAGCTGGCGCAGTGTCACTTAACCACATAGCAAGGCGGTGGGAGGAAGAGCTAGGAACTATCATTTCTGATGCAGATTGGCAGACAGCAATCACATTGGTACACTCTTCATCTTTATGCATTCGACATGGGCTATTGCAATTTAAGGTGCTGCACAGGTTACATCTATCTCCCAGTAAACTAGCCAAACTCTATCCTAGGTCGGACCCAATTTGCATCAGATACAAGCAGGACTCAGCTACTCTCAGTCATATCTCCATTTTGGACAGGCATTTTCGATACACTTTCATATATCTGTAAAAAAAAAAAAAAAACTATCAGTCCTAACCCACTTACAGCATTATTTGGGGTTGTTCCTCAGGTGACACTGATAACCGGTCATCAGGCAGAGGCTATAGCTTTCTCTACTCTGTTAGCCCGACGTCTAATACTTCTTAGTTGGAAGAAGGTTTCACCCCCCTCTCATAGACGCTGGGTGGAGGAGGTTATGTCCCATCTCAAACTTGAACATCTTAAATACACTGCCAGGGGCACCACGCAGAAATATTATAAAGTATGGCAACCTTTCCTATCTTACTATGAGGATGAATTCCCTTCTCTTAACAATAGTGTAGCCTAAGCCCCCAACCCCCTTTTTTTTTTTTTTTTTTCTTTACTTCTTTTTACTTTATTCACTTATTTATGTCTCTTGTACATATGTGTCTTTTTACAACTCTGTATATGCAGTTATGTTGATACACAGTCATGTACATGCGGGTCGTTTAACTATCTTGTTTATACTGTGTGACTTATTAGTTGGTTCTATTTTGATCGATCTGATTTTTAGTTCCTATATCTTTTTTATTATTATTTATTTTATTTTGTTTTGTTCTTTCTCCCTCTTATCTGGGATGTTGAGTACCAATATGTATGTGTGTATATAATCCAAAAATCAATAAAAAAATAAAAACAAAGAGACCTTTGTGTGGTAATACACATCAGTTATTCCCTAGGAGGAGATGCATTTTACATTTACATGCCACTGCCAAAAAATTGTTTTCAAGTGAATTTTAGGTACGCATAATAAATGAGTGGCTAAACAGTTAGAGCCAAGGTATCACATGATGGGGAGAAGGGTGACGTCAGACACTGGAGGAGTTGCATTATGTTCAAACCTGAGTGAGTTCCGGTTAGAATCCTTTGGAATTATTCTTTTTTTTTTGCACAAGCTACAGCAATAAAGCCATGGTAAACCATTTTTTACCTGTCTATCGCTGCCTGCAAAGCACTGATCCGTGTCTGCATCATCTGAAGGACCCCTGAGAAGCGAAAAGAGGAGTATTGAACACAACTTCAGCACCACGCACGCTCTAAGGTGACTTCACAAACTGAATGACGGCCTTGTCTGGCGGCTCGAAGCAAGAGCTGCAAAGAGAGGTTTTTTTGTACTACATGATTTGCATATTACAGGATATCTTCCAAAACAGAAAAATAAAAGGTGCTAGTTCAAGAATTCTACTATAAGTCATAGCAAATAATTAAAACAACATAGGTTATAAGTTAATTACAGGAGAGGAACCGTGAAGAGATGACTTCAATGTTATAAACACAGCACTTTGACAAATGTACCTAAAAAATTAGCACTTTCTGGTATAGAGCTCTGCAGTATACTTTTAAATATATCCTTTTAAGATGAGAACCACCTAAAAAGCACATAAGTCAACTCAACAAAATAATATTGGTACCTTCAAGAGACTCAATCCCTGTTGCCTGAGAGAGAAGGTCTTCATGTCTGGCCACAACCTAAAAAGATTTTTAAAAATAAATATATATACATACATATATATACATATATACATATATATATATACATATATATGTATATATATACATATATATATATATATATACACATATATATACATATATATACATATATATACATATATATATATACACATATATATACATACATATATATATATACATACATATATATATATACATACATATATACATATATATACATACATACATACATATATATATACATACATACATATATATATACATATATATATATATACATATATATATATATATATGTATATATATACATACATACATATAAATATATATATATAAATATATACATATATATATACATATATATGTGTATATATACATACATACATATACATATATATGTACATATATATATATACATACATACATACATACATATACATCATATATATATACATATAATTGTGATACAAAATAATCCATAAGAAATTATTCATTCATCGAACCAACCCAAACTGTAAGCTAGCATGTGCCAGGGAATATTTCCAAAGAGTCCAAAGAAAGCGTTTGGAGAGGGACAGCGAGGTTTGCTGAAAAATTAAGAGCAACTAAAAAATGTGTTGAGCATCTGACAAACATTATCGTCATTGTCATTGTGCATAATAGAATGGAACGGTCTTCACGGACAGTAGGTTTAAAGTCCACCTTATTAGATTGTATTAACTATGAAATATCTACATACCAATTTCTAACAATGTGTAGTTAGCTCTTTACACCTCAGCTTAGCACCCACCACCATGTCTGGACTCTAAGTATTATCATTATTAATATTATTGTTATTACTACTACTTTACTAATTCATTCAACTAACTAATTCAGAAATGTGATTTGTGTTGCTTCATTGTAATAACAGTTCTGCCATGTTACTGCTTATCTACATCAGGGCTGGGCAAACTTTTTGACTGGTGCGCCACAATGGGTTCTAAAATGTGACAGAGGGGGCCGGAGCAGGAGCAGGAGCAGGAGCAGGAGCAGATGAATGGTTTAGGAGGGAAAATATGTCATGGGATATGTAGAAAACATGTGTTTTAATGTCAAATGAAAATTAAGAAAAGCATTACAACAAAAAATGTGTCTTTGAAGCCCCACAGTGTTTAGCTCTTTATTGAAATGACTCTTAAAACATTGAAATAATAATATAATTTCTTCAAGTTCGGATTAAAAAGTTTAACAGCCCGCAATTGGCCCTTGGGCCGCAGTTTGCCAGTGCCTGATCCACATACACGAAACCTTACTTCCAAGTGACCACTTTTCTGAAGAGAATTCCCTCGTTAAAGGGTCACACAAGTCCCATGATGCATGTTGTTGTTGTTGTTGTTGTTGTTGTTGTTTGCTCATACCTGACTGTGCAGCTCCTTGTCCAGCTGGCTGATGCCCTGCGCCAACTTGGCCAGCTGCTCAGCAATAACCGCATGATGAATGGCCTGGGCCGTGTACGTCTTCACGTCAAAGTCATCAGCCACGAATTCGGAATAACACTCTGCAAACAAAACGACACACACTCCAATCATTGGCCGTGTGTACAAAAGGGGCGGGGTGTAGCGTAAAATTCATATTTTCTTCAAAGTGTTTATACTATCGATGACTGCTATCACATTTTAGCGCAATGCATGTTACAACTAAATACCACCCATGGCACATTTGCATTTTTCGCATGCGATTTATTTCTACATCTTTTCATTGTTTTGTTTTTTTGTTTTTTTGTTTTTCAACAAACTGCAGCTTCAACACTGACTATCCGAGAGTCGTGGACGTGGACGTTCATCTTCTAGTCTTGGTTCTTCTGAGCTATTCGGTTACAAACACGAACTACACTGTGCAACAACTCATCAACCAACAACATTGCTTTCAAGTCGGCGACAAAAACACGGATATTTAAACCGGGATGTCAAACTGTCACACTGAAGCGTTTAACTCGTAGCGAATCGCTCGATGTCAATGTTACTTTCTCACAAACGGACGTGAGAGACAATTCGACAAAACTCGTGGCTATGTTGCAAGTGTACATGTATAATCCCATGATGGTGGAATAAAAAATGTTTACCATCTTCGAGAAGTAAATTAGTGAAAGGTTCTTTTCTATCCTCCATGACGGCACTTCCGCATGTGACGTGTAAACTGAGAGCCTAGGCTTCTACTTCTCCTCTTACTTTCTTTTTAAAGCCGCAACAAACGTTTTTAAGATCATTACTGCCCCCTGTGGAACGGAGTGCAGTGAACTATTCTGAACTGAAGAATTCTTTTGGATGAACTGTGAAAGTGTTGCCTAAAATTCATCACTTAAGCTCAGAGTTTGTGAGTAGTTCTGACAGAGGATGGAAGTGGCGAAGTACTTTGTTGCTGTACGTCAGTAGATTTTTCAGCTACCTGTATCTTATTGGAGTATTTATTTTCTGAGGGCTTTTACTTGTACTTTACTTGTAACACCTGTACTTTCTCCTCATTACACTAGAAAAAAAACATGCTGGCTATTGTTGTGTTTAAAATAAACAAACTCTGCCAAAAGAAGTTCACTTTTTAAAATAATAAAGAATTAAAGTTGTAGTTGCTTGAGTTATTTGTTAAGGTAAGTTGAGGTATTTTAACTCTGCTGTTGAGTAGTTCAATATAAAAGCGGATCATTTTTTTAGAGGGAGATTATTTTTTAGTACCTCGGCCTTTGAATTACTGTTCAGTACTTTTTACTTATATACATTTTCGAACCTGTACTTTCTTACTTTTACTATAGTAAAGGAGTTTTTTTTACACAACTATACAGTTTGCACTACTGTATTTTTATTGAAGTACATGATGTGAGTACTTTTATCACCTTTTTGCTAAAAAAAAAATATTTTTTTTTCTTATAATTGTTGTTGATAAATCAAGTGTTAGTCTAATAACAGTGCTGTAGGATTAGTAAATTCACAGCATCGAAAGACTAAAATTTTCAATTTATACATTAATTCACAATGCATTGCATTTCCTCTACCTTTAGGCAAACTAAATGCATTTGAAACAAAATAAAGGCAAGTAACCGGAAATATTTTTGAGCCAAGGGGCGTCACCCCGTTTGTTGTTAGCAGATGTGCTGACTGATGTGCACTGTTACCTTTGAAAGCTCCATTTATTTATTTCGTATTCATGCTGATGCTTTTGCTGTCATTTCCAATTGCTGCAGAGGCAAATGACATATTTGTTTGTTGTGACTTGTTTTGTTACCAAAGCTCTAAGTTACCCCTCTCCACCCCCAACCCTCCAAGGTGAGATTTAGTCATAATAAAGCTCCAAAGTGAATGAGGAAATATGAACATTTATTGACTTTTATTTTCATAGGGTGCTTCATTGGAAGCAGATGTCCGGGACGCATTCACACATAGACAGCATGAGGGTTTCTAACAGCGTTGTCTTGTCAGATGGGCCATTTCCACTGGTTGGGAGGAGGCTCCTCTACCAGCGGCTCCCATGGTTTCCACTCAGCCATCTTCCTGGACAGTGACAGCTCACATTCAGCCTGCAGGCAACACACACACACACACACACACGCACACACGCACACACGCACACACGCACACATACGGTTAGTTGGAATCCTGGCAAAAAGTTTCCAACATCAAGGCTAATATTACAATGTTTCTCTCCCTCCACTTTGTTGGCAATACCTGTCTTCAATACATTGACTTTGCCCTTTTAACACTTTTGAAACAAAATCCGTTACAAATTTATGTATGTATTTATATATGTGTATCTATACACACACTGCTTATTACTGTTGATGACAGTGAGCTGGAACACTCCACTAAAACTCACCTGGAAAATGACTTCTTCTATCTGCCCACAGTTGATCTTCTTCTCCAGCGTCTCCACATCAGATTCCTGACCAGATAGGTTTTGTGACCAGACACACACACACACACACACACACACACACACACACACACACACACACACACACACACACACACACACACAGAATAAACAAAAAGGGACAACATTGGCTGCACAATTGTAAAAAAATAAATATATATATAGTTCAAGTCTGAAAACAAGTTTAATCTCATTTATCTGTTTTGTTTACTGTTTCTATAACACACAGGTCACGATACCGTCCGAGGATCAACTCACCGTTTTGACATGGTTGATCCTTTCATTGACCAGCTGCTCTGTGTACTTCCTGTAGGCTGCATCCTGTGGCATGGCCTGCAGCGACGCCAGGATCTTTGAGTAGAGAATCCGCAGACGCTGAGAGAGAAGAAGAGCAGAAGAGCAGCTCAGTGGGCAGATGTTGCTAACTCCTCTATCAAGTTGCGCGGGCACAGCTGAAGGGAGCCAATGAGCTGTGATGAAAAACTACACTGGAGAGCATGCACTCAGTGTTGATGTGATGCGTTCACGGACTCCCACTCACCTCATGTGGATTGTGAGACACTGCCAGGCCAACGAGGCCAGTCGTCTGTAAGAGAGCAGCAGAAGCGACGCTTGTTAAGTCTGGTTCACCACGGATAGGTTCATTTCTACAGTCTGCAAAATATGATTATAATAAAACTATAATGTTACTGGGCCAAAAGGCAGAATAACTCGCGTTTTTCCTGGAGTTACTCACAGGGGTTTGGGAACAAAACAAATGAGGTGAGTTATTTTTTTTTTAGTATGACAATAGCAATGGCACATTATCTGCCTGGAAAATAGAAGCTGTTTATTGTAAACATGAGAGGATAAAGTCGGTGGTAATCAACCGATTGAAGTGTCGTTAACTAAATTGGAAACAAAAGGGAAATTCAGTGGTGCCGAAGAATTTTTAAGGCACTCAACTTCACTTCGGTGACAGAAACAATTATTATACTGATCTCGGTTAGCCGATTTAAGCAACGATTGGTACTATCTATCAGATTTAAATTAAACGATTAATTTATTTCCAAAAAGGTTACTATCGCATTATGTCAACTTTACGTGCTGAATGAGGGACGGTTTTATCATTCAGCTGTTCCTACTGAAACAACACACTGAGCTCAGAGAGGCTAACAGCTATGAGCAAACGTTAGCGAATAATGGTAAAAAGTCGTATAAATGAAACCTATTTTTCAATGGCATTTCTAGGCAATGACATCAGAAAGACGCATCCCGAATAGTGTTGAATTCTTAAAACGGACTTCATAGATTTCTAAATCATAAACATGACCTCTATTCGTACCTTTTTAATCAGCCCAGCCATCCCCGTAAGCAAACAGGACTGCAGCCAGTGACTTCCGGCCACGTTAGATGACGTCGACAAGACCGGATGCAGGTGTATACCGCCCATGAATCCCGCCTCCAGTCAATGGGGTGAGGAAGCTGCTGTCCGCAGTCGGACAAGACAAGTCAAGACTCTGTCACAAACAGCCAAATGTGCTTCCAGTGTCTTTCCTTTTTTTTTTTTTTTTTTTTTTTTGTCATCGCTGCTGAAGAAGAAGGCTTTATTAATTCCACATTGGGGGCATTTGCATATTACAGCATGATTGCGGTAGAAAATAATGATTTGATAAAAATAATTAAATTAAAAATATTTGTAGACTGTTTCGGGTTTTTTGCAAGTAGGACGCTCAAACACTGAGTGACCTCGTCAGAAATTAAATGTAGATGTTCTGACAGTTCAAATTACCTCATCAGAATATGCTTCCACATTGCTATATACAGGTAGAAGGTTCTGACAATTCTAATGATCTCGTCAGAATATGCTTCTACATTGATATATGCAGGTAGGATGTTCTGATAATTGAAATATCCCCTTCAGAATATGCTTTTATGCAACCATGTTCAGTTACACAAATAAACCTCATGTGAGTAAGCTTTTACTCAGATGTACTTCAATTAGGTTGTTCTAAACTATCCCCATATGCATGGCTACGGATGATTTTCAAATAATGTATACATTTCAAATTGAACTGAATACACAATGTGAAAAAACACAAGTATTTTAATTTAACAATTAAATATATATAAAATATTTATACATTGCACTTTAACTATTTACATTATCAAAAATTCACAAATCTCTCAAAAATAATTATTCCTTGAAAAGTATTTATTACTATTTACACATTCCAAGTTATTTAAATAATAATAATAAGTAAAAAAAAAAAAAAAAAAAAAAAAAACTACAATAACTATATCCACTTACAAACTACAGCCATTTAGTACAAGTGTAATCTGTGTGCGCATCTGGACATTTCACACATTTGAAATGGACCCATCGCAGACATGTCCCACACTGCACCTAGAGAGACAAAAATATAATAAAAACAATACAATTTGAAATAGTGAACGTCATTACACACACACACACACACACACCTGCATTTAATTACACCTCGGTGATAGTACAGAGAACACTCCAAACACTGGCCGGCAGCTCAGCAGGAATCTCTGTTGGAAAACGTGCTTCCCTTCCATACATCAGTTGGAACGGAGTGCGTTTTGTTGTGGTGTGAGCTTTGGATCGTAAGGAAAACAGTGTGGCATCGAAAAAAGTGTCCCAGTTGTTTTGCTGATTATTGACTAATTTCCAAAGGGCTCTAAATGCAGGCACAATAAAGCACACAAGAAACGATGAAGTTGTTTTGAAAGCCATATAGATGTGACATAAAATTATAGCACATACCTTTTTATGGTATCATTTGTTTTCTCATCTAGACCATTGGTCTGCGAATGGTAGGCTGGTGTGACCGTCCTCTCTATTTTAGATATTTCACAGAGCCTTGTGTTGAGCTTCAAAAGACAAACTACTAATTAGTAAGTTACTCACTTTTTCCAAAGATAATTCTGATTAGTAGGTTACTTCATTGACAAACTCTTTGCCTTGGTCAGAGAGGATTCTGGCAGGGCAGCCATGTCGGTAAATGATTTTGCAGAGGTTCTCTGCTACCTCGGTAGCAGACTTGGTGTTCAATGGGTAGGCCTCTACCCAACTGGAAAAATAATCTGTGGCAGTAAGTATATATTGATACCCAGTGGATGTCTTTGGGAGGGGACCAATGAGGTCAATGCCAACAAGTTCCCATAGAGCAGACACCTGATATGGAAATAAAATAAGCTCCGTATGTATATAGTTATTATTCTAATAGGCACATTACCAATTTAATGTAAATATATACATTGCCACTTTATTACCTTAAAGCACTGCAAGGGTTGCACAGTTGTAAGAGGCTTGCCAACTCTCTGACATTGGTCACATTCCTGGATCTTCAACACATACAATACAATTAGTGTTTACAGAATTAATATCAGCACTGCGCCCACAGTACTAATTACTGCATGCCATTATGAAACTCTGGTCTTGAGATATGTTACTCATATTGCAATACACTTGTGTTTATGGTTGTTGAAATTAGTTTCAGTGACAAAAAGTAATACATACCCATTTGTCAATGTCTACGGACATGCCATACCAATAGAACCTTGAACACAAGGCACTTCTCGTCTTCTGCATGCCAGTATGCCCTCCCATTGGCGTGGAATGGAACTTTGCAAATAGTCTCCTCGTCTCTTCTTTGGATTTGACAGCTCGCCTTGTGCCAAAAAAAGAGCTCTCTATCTACATTAAAAATAATTATAACAATCATAATTACAAAAATTACGTATTTGTGTGTGCGCATGCGCAGTGAGACTCGGTAGGACCTCTCGACTGGTAGGAAGAATTTATCTGATTCATACTCCGGAACAAAAGGTGGCGGTAATGCACCTATTCGTTGGATGCCAACCACCGTAAAACAAGAAGAGAAGAAGAAGAAAGACAAGGAAGGAAGATTTCACAGAACAGAGATATACAGAATATAGATGTCTCACGGCGCAGAATCGAACGTCCGCACTGGCCACCATCCTTCCACAGTCAGGCAGTCACTGTCTGATGTATTGAATGTGAGGGAACGTGAGTGATCTGAACAAACATTAACACTCTGACCTCGCTGAAAACTTGACGGATTTGCACAGGGTTTGCTTTCTTACAAACGTTCATAACGTAGCAATAATTCTGGATAGTTGAACATGTTGAGAGTGCAGCTTTCTATTAGAAAAAAACAAACAAACACATAATGGTGCTAAGGCAGCCTATCTGCACAAGTTAGTACGACTGAGACCACTAAGATCTTCATTTCTTAAGTTAAGTTAAGTTAAGTTAAGTTAAGCCAACAACTATTTCAGGACAAACTAGTGTTATGTTCACGTACAATATTTGTGGTGTCGGTTGTAGTTATTCACTGAGGTGCGTTTCCTATAACGTTGCAAACCAAGCTAATGCAACTTAGCCTACATCCATTGCTTGACATCATTTTCATCATTAATTTAACTTAATTCGCAAATGATTTACCATTGATTGCTTTGTTACAGCATCATGCATTATGCAATCGTCGTTGTCCACAAACAAAAGCTCGTAGGATCACATTTCATCTGTAAGATATTGTTGGAGCTGTTCGATTAATGTTACGGTTTAGTGCTGGTTTGTTTAGTTTAGCGTTTAGCATATACGTTTTTTTTTTTAATTATTATTATTATTAAATATGGGTGTGTGCGTGTTTTTGCTATTTTCACATGAAAGCCTATGGTTATAAATGATTAATAAGTATGCAGTATCATAACTATGCTTATAACCTTTATAACAAACCAAACCGCTCGAAATTCGGTTGAAAATAGAGCAATTTAGGGCTATTTAAAATAACATGCACAATAAGAATACATAGTTATGAGTGAGAGAGGCGGAGCGAGGTGACTGTGGCAAGATGGCCACGAGACTTCTAGCCTTCTGTATACATCTGTATACAGAACACCACCAGGGTAATGAGAATAAAACTCATCGTGACAGCAAAGGGAGAAGGGCAGTGCAGTGGGAGGTGTGCAATGTGGGGCTCTGTCTGCAGCTGGAGAGAACTCAGGGACTACCACACTGCATTAAAAAAAAAAAAAAAAAGCCTGGCTTTTTTTCTTTTTTTTTTTTTTTAACGTAAATCAGGGAGAAAGATTGAAGTGAAGGATTTCCAGTTTTTGTAAAAATGTCAGATAGTTAGAGGTTAGTTTCCTTTATTTCATTTTTCGTGTTCATGTCATTTCAGAGTTCCAATACCATTATGGACTTGAAAAACCCGGATCAGTTTTTTTTTTGTCCTTCCCTTTTTAACAATTTTTTTACAGGTCATAAACAAACAATGAAGTTGAATAACTGCCAGATACTGAAGGTTGAGGTTATCCTGAAAAAAGGGGCTGAAACACTCACTCATTGCACATTTTTTGACAACTGCTGAACTGTAAGTGTCTTTGGGTTATGAAAAGCGCTTTATAAATCCAAGTTAATATTATCATCATCATCATCATCGTTGTTATTATTATTATTATTATTATTATTATTATTGTTAATGCCCTGAGATGAACTGGCGACTTGTCCAGGGTGTCACCCTGCCTTCGCCCTATGACAGCTGGGAGAGGCTCCAGCAGACCCCCGTGACCCTGAATAGGAATAACCGGGTATAGAAGATGAATGAATGAATGAATTATTATTATTATTATTATTATTATTATTATTATTATTATTAATTGTCCGGTCATAAAATTAAAATATGTCCAGGCGGCCTATGTATTATTATGGTCATAATCTAATATTTTGATCTTGAAAATATTATAAATGAATAACAATTTCAATACAAAATCTAACTTGGTGTAAAACAATTCTCTGACTTTACTTTCATGTGTCTTTCTTCATTATTTGGGATGTCAGCTAGAAGTT
The DNA here is from genome assembly GCF_046127955.1 of Nelusetta ayraudi. Taxonomy (NCBI): domain Eukaryota; kingdom Metazoa; phylum Chordata; class Actinopteri; order Tetraodontiformes; family Monacanthidae; genus Nelusetta; species Nelusetta ayraudi. Next base: position 6,214,497 of record NW_027466185.1, on the reverse strand, counting down.
TAGAATACAACTGTAATTTGAAACTGAAACAAGGTACATCACCTTGTCACTTGTATTTTGCAGCAGAAATGTTTTTTTTAAACATAAGTTATTTTGATTTTTGATATTATTGATTAAAATGGCTCCTTATGATCACATGAGATGGTTAATACAGTATCAGTCATAATTGAAGACAATCACTGATGATCATGAAATACCTTTTCCAAGGCTTCATAAAAACCCAATTATGCCTTTCATTTGGCCAAAGCACAACGTATCACAAAAACAACAACAATAATAAGTTAAATTAAAACACTGCCTTTGAAAACAGAACAACCTTTATCATAATGACCAGTGAGGATCCATCAAATCGAACATTGTAATTCAAGTCTTAAAATGTTTAATGGTCGCCAATATTTGGAATCACAGTAATGAGAGTGTTCCAGTAGATCAGAAGTAACCCTATCAATGCTACAACTAGAGTGAAGGAACCAGGCTGAGTAGAGGTTGGAACATTTTTATTAACATTACACTAGAGCAATGCCAGCCTGTACGCACGAGATAGCACTGGTTTTAACATCTATTTTAAAAAAAGTTTGGCAGGAGACATCTATCTACAATACGACAGTAAAAAACAAACAAACCTCAAAGTATAAAAATATATATTACAAATCTCAAGTATTTACACAGACAACTTCACTCTACTGGTGTCCAACTGTCTACAGTTACACTTGTGAGTTAGTTTAAGTCTAGTTGCGTTACCTAAAATGAGCAACATCTCGTCCTACATGTACTTCAGTAAATTCAGTACCTAAATTAAAAACACTGACGGTTTCCAACAGCCATGAAAAGCCACTAAACTCCCAGCGCCCTTTGAAGACGAGGTGGGGGGGTAAAAAAGTACACAGATCGTTCTCCCTCGTCTTGGATTAGCAGGAAACACATGATGGTGCTTTCAAAGCTGGTTAGAAGAACATCCTATGAGGAGAAGAAGGAGAAGAAGAAGAAGAAGAAAAAGGATTTTAGACCAGGCATGGGAAAACTACGGTCCAGGGCCCATGTGAGGTCCATTAAGCTTTTTAATCCGGCCCTCCGAACTTGAAGACATTATATTAATAGTAAGTAAGTCATAAAATAGCTGTACTTCATCCATTTTTACAATGTTTTAAGAGTTATTTCAATAAAGAGCTATGTACTCTGCATCCATCTGCTCCTGCCCCTCTGTTAATTTTTTAGCTCCACATTCTCACCTGTAGATGTTGGGGTCCAGCAGCACGGCTGTGTCTGTGGGCAGCTTGGACAGGTGGACGACCTTCGTCTTCTGCTGAAGTCTGTCGCTCTCATTCACCCACACGTCTGGCAGTCTGACAGTCACCAAACATCACGGTTACTGATCAGTACAGCCAACAGATACCTACAACTTCATTTGGACACTTTCAAATAGATACCGGACACTTTTTAAATCCCTCCAAAGCAACAACATCTAAGAAGCCTTTTGCAGGAAAGTGTAATACTCATCATTTTGCCTTAAACAAACCCTGACAGCACTCTGACACCTCTGGGGTGGCTTGGGTGGTTCTGAGTGGTTTTAGGGTGGTTAAGAGTGGTTCTGTGCTGGTTCTATGTGGTTCTAGGTAGTTCTGGGGTGATTCTAGGTGGTTTTTGTTGGTTCTAGTTGGTTTCGGGTGCAACTCTGACAGCACTCTCACGCACTCTAGTTCTGACAAAAAAAAGACTCGCAGCTCTTTATTGACTCAAGCGAATGCATTCAATTGTTGGAAACGGGGTCTTACATGTCTTCAGGTGTCCAGTGCAGCAGGACCTTCACTTTCCCAGAGTCCTCTTTCCTTCGAGCGATCACCTGGATTCATGCAGACACACGCTTGAAGCTGAGTGGCTGACATGGCATTGTGTGTGTGTGTATGTGTGTGTGTGTGTGTGTGTGTGTGCGTGTGCGTGTGCGTGTTTAGGGATGCAACAGTATAGATTTCCCACGGTTTGATATGCATTACTCTTTTTGGGCCACGGTAACGGTGTGGTTTTAATATCTTCATATAAAACTACTCTGACTAGCAAAGGCAATATTGTATTGTAAAAATATTTAAAAGCACAGATAAAATCGAACTACACACTGTATTTTTATATTTTGTTTTTTAAAACAAACGAACAAGAAAACTGTGCACTATCAGATCAAATTAAGCAAACATATAACCACACAAATTAAAAGTTTATGACTTTCCAATAAAGATAAACAAAATTTCAACCCACCAACAGCCGAGTCAAGACTTCAAATAATGCAAATAATGTTTAATGAGATTTATTTATTTTTTACAAATGCTGAAATATTTATTTTTAACAGGCGGAATATAACACTTGTTCATAATAAAAAATGGGCTCAGCTATCTAATGTTGATACATTAGGTAAATGCATTTGTTATGTAACCTGCGTGCGCCCTGACGTAGACATCACCAAAGCGCAGAGCAGCGCCACAACAACAACAAACAGGGTGGAGAAAGATTAGCGTGTTTTATGAAATAGTTGGGATAGTTGGACTATAGTTACTATCTAAGGCTGCTATATTGTCCTTAGTTTGCCCAAAGAGAAACGCTCGAGTAAATGCGCAATGTTATTGTTCTGTTTGTTGTTGTTTTATGCACTTGGCAGTGACATTAGCCTATTGAGGCTGTTTATAACCACCTTTTCGACAGAATAAAAAGCCGTTTTCAAAGACATATTGGTCATGGTCATTGGTAATGACAGCTGGTTGAGGCAGGTGGTGATAATTGACGCATTAGTGCAGGGCGGCTGGGACAAATCACATTATTGAGAACTGCAGGACCCGCGGGTCGTCAAAAAGCCGGTCGTCTCGGCTCTTGCGTGGATCTACTTGCACAACATGTGCATTTTAATAAAGTTTTGTGACTGTTCGAAACGTACTGAAATACAGTCAATTGCCGTTGTGCACCGAATCGAATGATTCAGTAAAATACAAAATATTGTTGCATCCCTAGTGTGTGTGTGTGTGTGTGTGTGTGCCTAAACCCCCCCCCCCCCGGAGTTGTGCTCACCGTGCTGTGAAAGACCACACTGTGTCCGTTGCCCAGGCTCTCGATGTGGGTTGCCAGGTTGAGGCAGATGGCTCGATGGCGGATGGCGTCCATGGTCTGTGCGTCGAAGAAGTCGTGCGGTCGGGCTGAAGTCCGAAAAGGATTGAAAAAGATTCATAGAGGTGAAAAAACACAGCCAAACATCAGGTATGTGAGGGAAAAATCAACAATAGTTGGGGATGCACGATACCTATATCATGTATTGGTACCGATACCGGGGTTGAGTATTATTCTCATACAAAATACGTAATGATACCACGCCTGCTTCTTAAGATTCCTTTTTTTGAATGAAAGCTGAATAAGTAGAGATGGATAACTGTGCATTTCAAATCAAGTAGGGATGTACCGATACGACTATCAGGTATCGGTACCCATACCAGCATTCAATATTCTACCAGTACCAGTACTAGTAAAATATGTGCCTTCTATACTCTACTCGTTCTGTAAAAACGTGGCATCGGTGCATCCCTCGTTCTTTAGATTCTTCTTATAGAGTGAAAGCAGAGTAACTATTCATGGAAACCTGCATTTTGTATAAAGTAGGGATGCACCAATACAGGGATCGAGTACTCTACACGTATTCGTAAAATACGTGGCAATACTACGACAGCGATACCAGTTGTACTTGACTATAGTGTACTGCAGCAGTGTCGAGCTTAAATACGCAGTGGGGCCAAAATTTGAAACTTGGACGAACGTTGATATTTATTGAAAAAATCTTCCCCCAGATGTAACAGCGAGCATTTTCTAATAGACCCAAACAAGTTTTGCTTCAACACAAAGGTTAATATTATAATATAAATGACTTAATATTACGCACATGCAAAATCAAATTTCAAAAAATACAGGGAAATAAATAAAATGTAAATAAAAATCATTTGCCTCTTTTGTTTGCAGCCTTCTGATTTAAATTTCAACAGTAACCTTTTTCCATGGGCTAATAATACATTTAAAAATAAAATAGCAATAACACACCAATTAAGGAATGATGATGTCATTCAATAAACGTGCAACCACTCAAGCCGATGACTTTGAGTAGCAAGAAGAAGTGCATCAAGAAAGTGTTACATTATAGTCTGTTAAAGTAAACAGTCTGCCAGAATACCAGCAGAGCATTCTGGGATTTGTAGTATTAGTTGGACATGTGCTGTACAGTTATAATAGTGGCGAGCCAGCTCCAATAGGGATTTTGTATTGCCTCGCGGGCCAACTATAATCACACTGCGGGCCGAATTTGGCCCTCAGGCCAGAGTTTGACACCTATGCTGTACTGGTTCTGTCAAAAAAGTGGTATCTGTGCATCCCTGACAATAATGCAATGGTAACTTTTATACAAAACAGCATTTGATTAGGTGTTTGAGAAGCCTTACGGAGGGAGCGCTTCTGTTTGTTCTTCAGCTTCCTCCTCTTGCTGAGGCCGGCTTTGGACGGGGACTCCTCCTTCACTCTGCCCTGGTGGGACACCTTGGACGAGCCCTGCGAGCTGAAGTGGGTGGGCACATGGCGCGCTAGCCCCCCCTGGGAGGCGAAGGTGGCGTTGCAGCCTCCCACCACACACTGCAGGAGGAGAAGGCGGAGAGAGGAGGAGGAGGAGGAGGAGGAAAGTAGGTGGAGGAGGATAGAACAGGAGGAGGAGAAGGAGGTGGAGGGGGTGAAGGAGGTGGCGGAGGAGGAGGAGGTGGTGGTGGAGGAAGAGGCGGAGGAGTACAAGTAGGAGGAGATAGTGGTGGAGGAGGAGGAGGAGAAGCACAGCCACACACAAAGTCAGCGAGCGCAGCAGCCACCAGGGGGCGACAGTAACAGTTAAAGTTCCAGATCCAGTCATAGTTCCAAGGTGACCTTGAAGGGCTTGTCCCCGCTGTGGGTCAACATGTGTCTCTGCAGCCAGCTGTGACTGGTGGACGGCGTGTTGTACACCTTGCAGCCCTTCCACAGACACACAAACACCTGCAGGGACACAAACACACAGAGACGTTCAAGGCCAACATGTTTTAGTATTTATTTCATGAATTTCTCCTAGAGATCAATGAAGTATTTATCTAGCCATCTATCAATCTGTCCATCCACCCATCTATCCATCTATCAATCTATCAATCCATCCATGTAACTGTAAATGCTGTGAGATTTGTATGTCAGCTACAGTCAAATCGCTCTTGCACTAAGCTGGTTAATTTGATGACCCCCCCCCCCCCCCCGCAAAAAAAGCGTACAAATATTGGGACCTCCCATTTAGTGTTTAAGTGAAAGATCAGATGACATCATCACCCCCCTCCACCAACCTACCCCTCCCCTCTGTCCGTCCACGTGCATGGCCCTGATGTGCTCGGCCAGGTCGGGGCTGCTGGGGAACTGCAGCTGGCACTGGTCCCAGCAGCAGGTGTAGCTGGGGGGCTTGCCCCCACCCGCCCCCGCCGCTGGCCCCCCTGCCCCGACCCCCAAGCCCGCCGCCGAGGCGCCGTTGAGCAAGGCAGGGGTGGAGCGGCCGCTGGACGCCGTGCTCTCCACGTCCATCAGGGTGCTGCTGATGCTAGAGAATTCAACAACAACAACAAAAAGGGGACATTTACATGATCATACAATAATACAATTAAAAAAATAACAATAACAATAATGAACCAATTCACTAATCAGAATATCCCCCAATGGACGTGCAACCACTCAAGCCCATGCCTTAGAGTAGCAAGAAAAAGCACATCAAGAAACTGAATCAAGAAACTGATTTTGTATTGCCTTACGGGCCAAATATAATTACACAGCGGGACAATTTTGGTACACAGGCCAGAGTTTGACACCTATGATATACTGTGTAAGAATTTACATAGCTCTCTCGCTTCCAGTTAGCTGCCATTTTGCACCGCCATATATCTAAGGAAGCCTGGTGTGGACAATCCAGCTGCCTGACAGCTCGTTTGGTATTTAGGATGAACGCTGGCATCCTCAAATAAACCAACGAAGAAGAGGGTGGACCAGGTATCCAGGTTTGTGTGCACAGGCCACCGTAGTACACTGGCAACTTCAGGAGAGGGATAGAGTGAGAAATGCTGCAATCTGAAATGTAACCACTTGATGTGGCTGTTTCTTCTACAAAAACTCCAAATATTACACACTGGACATTTAAGTGATTTCTGCAGTTTTGCACTTAGGTTTTTGTTAATGTGTGTCAGTGTCATAACAAAGTACTTCTGTTAAACATCAGCGCATGACAATTGTGTTTAATGTGTGTTTGCACTGCAGTGAAACTGATTCGAGAAAAACATGCTGAGGATTGTTGTTCAAATCACAGAACAGCTGTGGAAAAATTCTAAATGCAATGCAATTCTACAATGTGCAATGGCCTTATTAAGTACTCGCTATCTGTATCGGTGAGCAGTGAAAAGCAAGTACCGGTACTCTACGCGTTCCGCACCAAAAAAGTGGTATCAGTGCATACCTGGTTCTTAAGAATAATCTTTTTGAGTGAAAGCTGAGTAACCACCCACACACACACACACACACACACACACACACACACACACACACACACAGTGTGTGTTCAGGAAACCACCGTACTATTCCGGGTGTCCACAAAGTTTTGGAGATAATAAGTCTCATAAGAAATTGGGCAAAATGAAAATGGAGGTTGTTTTTTAAAAAATAAAATAAAATAAATTGTAATGTCACACTTCATATTTCATCTGTACAGCAATGAGGAACTACAATTAAATTGAATAAAATGAAACTAGCTTTGTTGCCTTGCAGATCCAAAGGCCAACTAAAAAAAAAAAAAAACAGCAATCAGTGGTTGCAACTTTGATAAATGCGCTTTCCTCTCCTTGACCCAATGAGTTCTGAGCTCAATTCACCCACAAAGACTACTTCACTATAATCATGGATATATTTATATAGAAACAAAATATCTGGAAATAGGGGACCTTGAAAAAAAAAGAAAAAAAAAGGGCACCTTCAAAAGAATTCAACTTTAAGACTCAAGAGTGAAACGTATCTAGTCAACAACTTGGCCTCCTTCACAACCTTGCCCTTATCCTTTGGACCAGTGGTTCTCAACTGCTGGGACGCAAAACAGCACTCAAATTTATTCCACAAAAATAAAAACGCTAGCCCACTGTCTATCATGTCTAGTCAAATTATTGAATTGAATTGTGTCTCCTTCAAAATAAATGCCCAACATTTTCTATCTATCTATCTACTAAAATCCTTTTTTTTTTTTAAATGAATAAATAAAAAAAAGAAAAAAGAAAAAGAAAGAAAGAAAACTGCCCACGACGCCGCGACCCACTATTGGGTCGCGACCCACCAGTTGAGAAACGCCGCTTTTAAAGCTAACACTGTACTGTGTCACCCCTCGACCGAGAGGAAGCTCATTTTCGCCGTGGCACAAAACGGTATGATGGCCCCATTATAAAGTAGACTTTAAACGCACCACCGGATCGCGGCCTCGACCCCCTGACCGGGTTCAGTCTCGCCCCCCAGCGGCCGGGTCGGGTCGGGCCAGGCCCCCTTCCACGATGCCGCTGTTCCCGGTAGCATTACTTTCACCGACCTGTCCTCTGAGTCAACCCGACTCAGCGGTTCTCCGTCGGACGACGTCAGCTCCACGCTGGCCCGTCTCTTGGTGCCGCCGTGCTCGGCTCTCTCCGCCGCCGCCACCTTTGTGCGCTCGCCCGGCAGCGCGGACGTGTTCTTCTCCCCGACGTCGTCTCTTTGTTCCGGTCCCGGCAGCCTTGGTGCGGAGCCCTCGGTGCCCCGTGCGGGACTTTCGCCGCCCGGCTCCGAGAGTTTCTCGGCTCCTCCGCCGTTGTCTGATTCTTCCGGCCCCGTGAATGTCGTTCCCGCGATGGAGTCTCCATCGGCGGTGGCGGCGGCACCAGGACCCGCAGGGGTTAGGCTCTCATCTCCGGGCTTCAGGCCGCCGCTCACCGCGTCCATTCCGGCTCCGTTCTCGTTGTTGTCGCCGCAGCCCGGTTCCTGTTCTGGGTCCGGCACGGCCTGCCCCTCGTTGCCGGTTTCCGCAGTTTCGCCGGCGCCGTTTTCTCCCGACGTCGTCTTGGATTCTTGCTCGGATTCGTCGCTGCTGATCTGGGCCATTCTCAGTAAAAGGCACGGACCGCTATTTTTCGCCTCAGCCCCAAATAAAGTTGCCCCCCCAGGCCAGCCAGAGCCCTTCTTCCTCCGCTCACACGCTCTGCTTCCAGCGTAAAACACAGCAGGGGGCTGGCGTGACGTAGGCACTCCGCGTGGCCAAAGCTCGTCTAAGCAAACAAGACGCCTCACGCCGGCAGTCTCATCCCACAACCTGCGCTAGCTTTAAAAAAAAAGAATAACATCGAAAAAACACATCTGCAAACCTGCGTGGAACTACATTCGTTTATACGCATACTTATTTACTTTATCGTCACATTTGTTTAAATTATAACACACCACATCACGAAGTACTTAAATAAAGGGAGTCCCATCTTCTTCTTTCAAACAAGAGGTCCATCTTCGTAAACGTACACGATCTTTAGCATTGTGGCCTCTCAGCTCCACGTGTTCCGACAAACAGAAAAATGCCTTAACTCTGAAAAGTGCTGAAAAGGCAGGTTTTTATCGTAGTAAGGTGGACGATCCAAGGAAGCTACAACTCAGGTTGCTGTCGGCCTCCTAACAGCAACCCGCCTAAACGGTTCTCGCAGTATTTTTAATGACCGCAAAGGTCTTGACGTGTGTCGGCAAGGAGGAGGCCTGCTTCGCTGCATTGACCCGAATTGAAAGTGATTCAACACACAGTGCCCATTTCGCGTTCTCCACGGAATATATTCATACCCTCGACATCGTATTTTTCTTGCAGTTTTGTGCTCTGCAGTTAGTCAATAACTCAATCAATAAATTCAGACAATCACTCAAAAAAGAAACATTGAGCTGAAACAAAAACATTGAAAGTAGAAAGAGAGTATGATTAAAGATGAGAGATCAATGTAAGGATAAAAAGTAAAGTGTTGGAATTTGATTGAACGCCAAATTAAAAAGGTGGCTCTTGAGCCTGTGTTTAAAATCACCAACTGTCTCTGCAGCCCTGATACTATCCCACAGGCTGCTCAAAAAGTGAGGGCCAATGTGGAAGAACGAGGTTGAGGTGAAATTAAATCAAATTTAGGGTTTCGAGCAGGGGTGGGCAAACGTTTTGACTGGTGGGCCCTCAGTAGGTTCTAAAATGTGGCAGAGGGGCTGGAGCAGGAGCAGATGGATGGAGTGTTTTGGTGACCCACAGTTTCGTAGTTTGCCTATGCCTGGCCTAGAACCACCACCAGAACCACCCCCAGAACTGCCTAGAACCACCAAGAACCACCACAGAACTATCCCATAATTACCCAGGAACCACCTAGAACCACTCCTGGACCGTCTAGAATAGGGGTGGGCAAACTTTGTGACTGGTGGGCCAGTGAAATATCATGAGATATGCAGAAACCATGCTTTAATGTCAATTGAAGATGAACCAAATCAAATTTACTATAAAATATGTGTCTTTGAAGCCTCACAGTATTTAGCTCTTTTTTGAAATGACTCAAAAAACACAAGTTCGGCTGGCCGGATTAAAAAGCTTAAGGGACTGCATATGGCCCCCGGCCGTGGTTTGCCCACACCTGGTTTAGTGTTTAGTGCACGTCACTCAAAATATATGACAACATCAGACTCAGAAATAGTTTCCAAGGTCGCCCACACTTCTATAATAATTTTTTCCCCCAAAACTCTCCTTAGGATCTGAATAAAAAGTTCTGCGGGTTGGACCATCTAGAAATGCTAAACCACCTTCACCATCCAACTTTGTTATCACTCTTATATCTCTTCAATATGTGATCTGGTCAATAATGTAAACCCATGACAGAAACAGAGAGACCCGTCTATAAAAGCAGGCTGGTAAACCCATAAACATTCACACATACATACATACATACATACATACATAGGTATATTTATCCATCCAACCATTTTCAATAGTTTATAGCTTCTTCCTGAGTGTCACGGGGGTCTGCTGGAGCCTATCCAAGCTGTCATAGGGTGAAGGCAGGGTGACACACTGTCGCCATCGCAGGTCCACATAGACACAATCAACCATTCACACTCACATACACACCTACAGACAATTTAGAGTTTCCAATTCACCACGCCTCTTTTTGGACTGTGGGAGGAAGCCAGAGAACCCGGAGAGAACCCACCCCACACAGACATGGGAAAAACATGTAAACTCCACACAGAAAGGTCCCAGCCAGGCCCGGAACCGACCCACAACCCATCTTGCTATAAGGCGGCAGCGCTTACGTATATACCTCTGGTATACTTATATTTTGGCCCCATTGTGTATTTCAGATTGACACCCCTGAAGTCGGGCAACAAGACTGAACTTCTTGCTGCCAGAGCCAGCACGAATTGACTTGGAAATACTATTCACCAGCTCAAAAGCAGCATTTGACTCTTGCAACGACAACAATAGCCATCGGGGGGCAGCAAAGGTAAGTGATGCTTCGACAAAGAAGAGGAAGACGACCGTAAATTGTTTGCTTTGCTTTACGTCCACCGACAGTCGCTTGCCGGTAAAACGGGGCGGCACTGAAGGTCTGTTCTCGTCAAGCTAGCCAGCATTTCCTGTCAAGCCGAAGCACTTCCGCCTCCACAATGGTTTTTCTTGGCGCTGTCGAAGTCGTCTCTCCAGCAAGTTCCCGCAATCACCGGTTCTTTGGCGACTGGAGACCGGAAGTTGTCTTCGTAATTCCCGAGAACTTGACTCGGTGAGCTCCAGAGAATACAGATCGATTACGTTTGGTTGAATATACAGAAACACAAGCTAACGGGAAAATATATGTGACACCAAAACACAGAGGGGATATCACACTTGATCACACATGGATCCTAACAGGATAATCCAGGCTCTCCGAGGCACCATCGATCCAAATCTGAGGATAGCGGCGGAGAATGAACTCAATCAGGTGAGTTAGCTTAAGTAGTTGTTCGGTTTTTTTGTTTGTTTGTTTGTTTGTTTTTGAGCTATCACGGGCCGTTTCGGGCCAGAGACTAAGCCGGTGTTCGAGGAGGAGATGAGGCCGGGGGTTCGTGTTCCGGCTCCCGGCGTGGGCCTGGTGTTGTTCAGCTCTGTGTGTGTTTTTGGAAGTGGTTGCATTAGGCCCGCAGTATTTGCCAGTTTCCATGTCTGTCTGTCGAAGAACAATGGGAGTTTCATCTGACAGCCGTCGTCAGGAGGAGAAGCGTACAAACTTTCTCCACACGCTGGAATTCATCAAAACACGTCGCAGTGTTTTCATTCCCAACAAAAAACTACCTGGAAGATGCAATTTTATTTTCTTTCTTACAAAACTATTGATTAGTATGTGTCCATGGAGTTTGGGTTCATTTTTGATAAACATTGAGGCTTCTGCTTACATCAAGCCGTCAGATAGTGACACGATTACCAATAACATTGTTACAGTTAATAACGCTGTTTGTGCGACTGCTAACAGGAATCTAACCTATCATCTAACTTCTTTCGAGGAAAAAACATTGTGTACCAAAACGTATTATTTGTTTTAGCATACAGAATACAAAAACTCTTTCTCACACGTGTTCAACTTCGTTACAAAATGAATAAATCAGTTACAATCAGTTAATCAATAACTAAACCCTGAATGTACTTTTTATTGCTCATTGCATGAACACATTCATCTCTTTTTTTGTACCCAATTTAGACTTAGTAATATAAGATCTTTTTTGAACAAGCCCATTAAATGAAAATCTGGAACAATCATGAAACAGTTGCTAAACTCTTAGCATCAAAGCAGATTTAAGAGAAGAATGTGACATTTTTCTTTGAATGTTTAAAAGAAAATCTCTGCCATCCCTCTTGAGTGTCTTTCTTTTCTGAAGCTGCCTTTTTCATCTTTAAGGCCTCTTCAGAATAGAAACTTTTCAGATCACTGAGACATTTTCAGGTAACCAAGAAAGACGTCCAGTTGCTTCCACCTCATTTTTTAAAAAATACAATGACCTTGATGATTTTTGATAACTGGCTTTCGTAAATATCCATCACCTATCCACTTTGAATCACTTCTAGCCCTATTTTTTACATTATAGTCTGTAGTTTGCATGGAAAAAAGGTATTTTGTCCGTTTGACTCTATGGATTGTTAAATTAGAAAAAAAAATCAAATGAATGATACCTGGTGTTTTGTGTTTCAGTCCTACAAGATCATCAACTTTGCTCCGACCTTGCTTCAGATCATTGTGTCGGAGCAGGTGGAGTTTCCTGTCCGTCAGGCAGGTAAGAAAGATGCTTCTTGATATCATTAGAAAACCTGAAGGACTTTTCACTTTGCTTCTTGGTAACATTCTAACACACACAGACCACTTTTACACACACACACACACACACACACACACATATATGTATCCATCAATCGATCTTTATTTATGAAGCGCTAAAACGCATCTGAATGCATCTCAAAGTGCTTTGCACAGTCAAAGGAAAAACAAACTGATTCATGGAAAGAAAGAAAAAAACATCCCAGAGTGATGGTGAATTGTTTATAATGGTTTTATTGATTGTTTTTATTTTTTTTAAAAACAAGTTCAAATTTGCTCTCATAGCTGAATCAAATTAAGATAAAGATGGACGCATTCTAATTAAGTTAGCTTTGCTGCAGAAAGCTCGAAAGATTTACTGTTGACTTTGAAGGAGATGAATAGATGGTTTGATAAAAATGTCAATCTCCATCATAAAGTTATTCAGAAATATAAATGTTTGCAAAATAATATTGAAAGAGTGCACAAAATACATTTGTAGCAGGGAGTCTAAATCACATTTAGACAAAAAGAGCTTATCACGCAGCAGTCAAGGATAATAGCTTCACTGTTCACTGCTAACCGGGTTACCATATCATGCCTATAATGCCCAATATTGGGTTGTGTAACGTTTTCAAAGTACATTAATTACACTTGAAACGTCATTATTAAAGACTTCATAATGCTGACTGATTGCTGAGGCACAAACACTTTTCATTTCACTGATTTCATTTCACAGTGTTGTAAAAATATTTGAGATGGAGTTGCAATGACAGAATGAACAGATCCTTACCGGCTCTATTGGATAACTCCATTCTACTTGTCTTATGAAATCAAATGAATGGACCGTGTGCAAACCTGAACCTTTATCTTTCCTTTTGTTTCCTTATTTTGTTGTGTGTAGCGGCCATCTACCTGAAGAACATGGTGAGTCAGTACTGGCAGGACAGGGAGCCGTCCCTGGGCGAAGTTGTCTTCCCCTTCAACATCCACGAAAACGACCGGCAGCAGATCAGGGATCACATCGTGGAGGGCATCATCCGCTGTCCAGAGTCCATACGGTATACACCAGGGGTGTCAAACTCAAATACACAGTGGGGCCAAAATTTAAAACGTGGACAAAGTTGCTGGCCAGCATGGATATTTATTGAAAATAATCTTCCTCCTTCTGTAAAGTTTTGCTTCAACCTGAATATGAATCAAGCAAGACTTAATACTATACAATAAATAATTTCATAGATTGCACACATGCAAAATTGTATTTCAAATAAAAAATTCATCAAAATAAATAAAATGTGAATCAAAATCATGTATTCTGTTTTTGCAGTCTTCTAATTTAAATTTCAACAGTAACCTTTTTCTACGGGCTAATGATGCATTTAAAAATAAAATAAAACAATAAACTAATGAAGTCATAATAATATCCTTCAATGAACATCCCGTCCTGATTGACGTGCCAAAATACCAGCAGAGCATTCTGGGATTTGTAGTATTAGCGGTACATGTGCTGTATAATAGTGGCGGGCCAGTTCTAGTAGTGATTTTGTATTGCCGCCTATGGTCTACTGATTGCACACACTTCACATCAGTCAGCAAATAAGACTGTTTTTTTTTCATGTTTTTGTTACCGTGAACATAATTTAAGCGCACAATACTGCAGTTTATAGACATTCATAGACTTTGTAGACATGTTATTTCTTTTATGGGGTATTTTATTGGCCAATTTAACAAAAAGAACTAAAACCTCATGCCAAGTTGTTACCACAGCTCCCTTTCTGTGTTTTGCAGTGATTATAATGAAGAGTACAGCAGAATTAAATGGGACGCATAAACGCTGCACCTCGTGAGAGGCTTGAATCGATTATATACTGTATGTGTATGTCTTGGCCGCACATTTTGAATCTCTTCCTCATGAATTGCCACCATTTCTTAAATTGTCACAAGTTGTTTTTTTTGGGGTGGGGGAGGGTAATGAGCTACACTCAAAGAATCAAACAAATTAGAATTGGTGAAATGATCTATAGGACTTTTACAGAGTATTTAAAACAGTATATGTGCAACCTCATCTAAGCCTGAGTAAATTACAAGTATATATAGTATATAGTTTTTTAATCTACCTGCAAAATTGCACAAAAAAATCTGTTAGATGAACACACACTAAGGTCAATCCTGGTGTCTTTAACATGTAATATATTTTTTCAAGATCTTCTATGAGCTAAAGAAGAATCTTAAAGTGAGAGATTGAAAACACCAGTGAAATGCGCTCGGACTGAAGAGGCTGTGTTTATCTTCCCTGCAGGGCCCAGCTGACCATGTGTCTGAGAGCCATCATCAGACATGACTTCCCCGGCCGCTGGACTGCCGTGGTGGACAAGATCGGCATGTACCTGCAGTCCCAGAGCAGCGGCAGCTGGTACGGCAGCCTGCTGGCTCTCTACCAGCTGGTCAAAACATACGAGTAAGTAGCTGTTGGGCGGAGCTATGGCGGAAAAACGGCTCAGATTTGACCATGAGGTGGATATGGTGGTTATGGTTGCTATTTATTGATCGTTTTAAAGATATTTTTTAGTCTGTTGATCACCACAGACCTTCACGACTAGATGGTGTAATTCATTGGACAGTCAAATCAGCAGTGGCCATCAATGGGAGAGTGATTAAAACAGAAACAAGATCTGGACTGTGTTAGGAGTGTTATGAATTTTGAGCAAAACAGTTCAAGGATAAAGGGGAGGAATATATGGCCTGATTTTCTTACTTAATATATTGCCCATAAATACATTAATAAAAGTGTATACTTGCAGTACAATAAAAGTCATTCGGTTTTTCAAATGACTTTTTTTCAAATGAAGGTCATTTTGAAAATAAATAAATATATATATATATATATATTTTTTTTTTTGTTTGTTTGTTTGTTTGTATTTATGTATGTATGTGTATATATGCATGTATGTGCATATATGTATGTATATATATATATAGATATATATTTATCTATATATATATATATGTAAATGTATATGTATATGTATATATATATGTAAATGTATATGTATATGTATATATTTATATATATGTATATATACATATATATGTGTATATATATATATACACACATATATATGTATATATATATATATTTATATATGTATATATCTATATATATATATGTGTATATATATATATATGTGTATATATATATATGTGTATATATGTGTATATATATATATATGTGTATATATATATATATGTGTATATATGTGTATATACATATATATGTGTATATATATATGTATATATATGTATACATATATATACATAGATATGTATATATGTATATGTATATATTTATATATACATATATATATGTGTGTGTATCTGTAAAATCTGTTTTGGGTCAATTGAAGTGCAGATTTATTTTGGCCCAGTTTCAGGAATCGACGGTCATGTTTATGTAGCAGCAAGACCTCAAATTAGGAAAAAGTTATTTTTTGTTTTGTGTTTTTTTGTTTGCTTTTATCGTTTCACTCTGCATGTTCCCTCAGATACAAGAATGCAGATGAGAGGGAACCCTTGCTGGCGGCGATGCAGATCTTCTTGCCAAGAATTCAGCAGCTCATCACTCAGCTGCTTGCCGACGCCACCATCTTCTCTGTCCTCATCCAGAAACAGATCCTAAAGATCTTCCACGCTCTCGTGCAGGTTTGTTGCTCAACACGTCATAATGACGGGGAAGGGGGTGCAGGGCCTTTTGTTGCTCATGCCTAGTCGTCAAAGAAAAGTAAGAGTTACATTCATTTACATTGTCCCTGCAAGCTGTCAAGGTCACAATTGGATCAGAATAGAATTTTCCATGACAGGTAAATTGCTGTACAGGAGTATAAATAAGAATTTAAAGGCATAATTACAAGCACAGATTAGAAAACTGTACAATCAAGTTCCAAAAATAGTGAAATTAGAAAATACCTTTATGAAATATTAATTAACTTTTTAATTCATCTATTTTTCCTTCTACTTGCACTATACTGTTGCTGTAATTATGCAAATTTGGTTAATTATTTAAGAAATTCTATTCTGTTTTAACACATTATTCATTTGAAGTTATTTGCAACAACTGTGATATTGAGTAATATGTTTGCAATCATTAAATAGCATAACTATTCACTGTGCAATATCACTATTGCACAGTGAAATTTACACCAAAGCGATATATATGTGAATGAATACTGTGAATAAATCCTCTGGATACGTGAAGTGTTCTAAAAAGAATTTCAAGTGAAACACCAGTTCAGACAGATCAGACAGTAAAACTGTAGCATTTTTTCAAGATACGTTGTGAAAGTCATTCTGCGCTAGAGTGTGTAAAATATTTTTATTATTATTATTATTATTATTATTATTGTTATTACATATTTTTATGATCTGATGGTTGGAATCCTCCACAATACTCCAAATACTATTGCTTAGTCTCAGATGCTACATATATACCACTACAACTGGCCTGTTGTTGTAAAAATCCTCATTTGTGTTTGTGTTTACTTAAACTCCACTAACATGCAGTATTTGTTGTGCTTCAGTACTCCTTGCCTCTGCAGCTGATCAACAACACAGTGATGACTCAGTGGATGGAAATCCTCCGATCCATCATGGACCGAGACGTCCCAGCGGTAAGACAGATAATCCATAAATAATCCTATCCTGTGTATTTGTAAACATGCAGATATTGTGTTGGTTGAATTGAATTCATATATTTTATGTCCAGTTTTTTTTTTGTCTCAGCAATATTTTGTTAAAAGTCCAGTGTCTAAATTCACGTCCTCAAATAAACCATCAAAGAAGATGAAGGTGGGCGAGGTATCCAGGTTTGTGCGTGCAGGCCGCCATAGTTCACTGGCAAGCTCGGGAGAGGGGGGAAGGGAGCGTGAGCGAATGAGTGCCCCAATCTAAAAATCTGACCACTGGATGGCAGAATTTTACACACTGTACCTTTCTAGTACATAATGGAAACTTAATACATCTGAGAGTCACTGAAGCCTGTGTGTCCCTGCGCTTGTCAGGAGACGCTGGAGGTGGACGAGGACGACCGTCCTGAGCTGGCCTGGTGGAAGTGCAAGAAGTGGGCGTTGCGCATCATCACCCGGCTGTTCGAACGGTGCGTTCACTGCCGCGGTCACGACTGGAATAGTTAATAAAAAAGGGAAGAATAAAATTCTCCTGCTTTTGCCCTCCCTCCCTCCCTCAGCTACGGCAGCCCCGGGAATGTGACCAAGGAGTACTTTGAGTTTGCAGACTTCTTCCTCAAGACGTACGCGGTGGGGATGCAACAGGTAACATTTCTCTGGACTCACAGGCTCATTTAACCGGTACAGTTTAACACAGGGGTCACCAACACCAGGTACAGTAGCCTGCAAGGACCACATGAGTCATCTCCCCCCCACACACACACACAGTCACACACAGGTCAGTTCTGAAAATAGCACAACTCTGTCTAAAACCTAATCAGGGACTGAGCACCAGCAATAAGACTTTTATTCTGCCGACCTTCTTTATTAAGCACACTTAAATTTATATAAATTTGAAAATGTCAATATTTTAATTAGTTACAAATATTTTATTACGTGTGAAATCTCGAGAAATTCAGGTAAACATTTTAAAAAACTATTTTCAATTCAAAGGTGAGTTCATGAAATGTGACAGATATCATTTTGTTCAAATTGCAGATTTGCAC
Organism: Nelusetta ayraudi; assembly: GCF_046127955.1. Taxonomy (NCBI): domain Eukaryota; kingdom Metazoa; phylum Chordata; class Actinopteri; order Tetraodontiformes; family Monacanthidae; genus Nelusetta; species Nelusetta ayraudi. The sequence goes on along the minus strand of NW_027466185.1, from coordinate 6,196,380 downwards.
ATCTAAGCAGCAAAAGCAACAAGGCAACAAATAAAATTTGACTGACTGACTGATTATACGTGCTGGGTGCTATAGAACAGAATAGAATAGAAAAGAATGCCTTTATTCATCGCGCATTGGGGAAATTTGCATAATTACAATAGCATGCTAAGTGCAAGGAGAGGAAAAAGAAAAAATATACAAATTAAAAAGAAAGATATATTAAAATACAAAGTATTTATAGAGGGAGAAAGGAAAACAAATATTTACATCTATGTGGACAGTTGGATTATTTACAAATTATTTACAAAACATTGAATATTAACCAGAGCCTCATTGCACCTTTGTGAAATGTGGTGGTTGAGAGGATGTTCCACTGAGTGCAGTTACAGTATCGTCTGTTTCCTGCGTCCAGGTCCTGCTCAAGGTGGTGGACCAGCATCGGCAGAAGCAGTACGTCACCCCCCGAGTTCTGCAGCAGTGCATCAAATACCTGAACCAGAGCCTGTCGCACTCGCTCACCTGGAAACAGATGAAGCCGCACATGCAGGTGAGACAGGTGGGGAGGAAACTGACCAAGGGGGTTTTCCTCAGCCTAAAACACTAACGTATAAGCTCCTAGTGTCCAGCGCTTGTTGTGTTCACAAGTGTGAGACATTTAAGACGGTTGCTGTTATCACTGCAGAAAATTCCACTGAATTAATTGTTCTGTGTTGGGCGGTTTCAGTCTCAATTTCAATTTCCTCTGTGTTAGGAATGATAGGGGTTTGTAGTTCCTTTTTTTTTCTTCTTTTTTTTTTTTTATTTAATTTAATTTTATTGGCAAACAATCGAGTGCTCAGCTGAAAGATGCAGCCCTGAGCATTTCTCACTCAATCATCCATCAACGCAGCCTGATTTCTCCTCCTCCTCTTGTTTTCTACGCATCTTGCAGCGCGCTGCAATCAAAGAAGAGTAGAGAAAAGAAGAGGGGGAAAAAAAGGAACTACCAACCCCTATCATTCCTAACACTCTGGTTTTAATCAGCTTGATGCAACCTGATTTCAACCACCAGCTGTCCATTTTTTTTTTAAATGACTGCTGTTTAGCACTAACTTTAATAAGATACTCCAACTGTCCATAAGATGTAAATATCTTGTTTGTTTTTTCTTTTCTTGCCCTTTGGATATTTTATTTTATTTTTATTTCTTTTTAATTGATGTATTTTATCTTGTCTTTGCACTGTATTGATGCTATCATTATGTACATTTCGGATCAATAAAGGCATTCTATTCCATTCCATCTCTCCCAGGCCATTTGCCAGGAGGTAATTTTCCCACTCATGTGCTACAAAGACGAGGATGAAAAGCTCTGGCAGGAAGACCCGTATGAGTACATCCATATGAAATTCAGTAAGTCCACCACACTGAAACCTCCTCATTTTGAAACTGAGGATGTCAACCAAGGACAGAAAAAAAAAGAAGAAGAAAAAAATAGAAAAAAAATGAAATTGAGGATGTCCGAGTTCTTCACATGACTTTGTGTGCGCCTGTGTTGCAGACCTCTACGACGATCACGCGCTGCCAGCCACAGCCGCTCAGAGCCTCCTGTGTAAAGCTGCCCGCAAAAGAAAGGAGGTGAGGAGGAACACTCATGTTTATCTTTTTATTAAGACCAATAAAAGGATGGATTAGTTTTGGTTCAAGTCTGCCCCTCCCCTGTTTTACCTTTGGCGGCTTAGTGGGTCGTTTTTAAAATATATATATATTTATGGAGAAAATGTTGGGCATTTATTTTGCAGGACTCACAACTCAATTCAATAATTTCAATCACTTATTTACTAGACATATAGATAGAAAGTGGGCTAGCATTTTTATTTTTGTTAAATAAAGTAGGGGCGCAACTTGGTCATAAGGGAAATTAAATGTGGCTCTGAGACTCTACGGCTACTGGTTTAGAGGCTGGAAACAGGCGGTTAGGGTTAGGGTTAGTCAACAACATAGAGGCACAATGTTTTTCTGTGTGGGTGAGATATCAGCATAAGGCCTGCTGACAACCTGCGTGTCCTACTGTGAAGCCAAAGCATCAGTGAAAAATTGCAACAGAAAATGTAAATATGCGTAATGTCATGAAGAAGATAAAAGAGAGTCATTGACTAAAAGTGAAAGAGCTGGAGTGTTTTTGTTTTCTTTTTTTTTGTTTTTTACCCAAAAATGGGTCACGAACCACTGCTTGAGAAACACTGCTCTAGACCTAACCTTGGTGCTCTCTTGCTGGCAGGTTCTACCTCAGATGATGGAGTTCTGCCATCAGATACTGGTGGACCCCTCTGCTGACCCCCGCAGGAAGGACGGTGCCTTGCACTGTATTGGCGCGCTGGCCGAACTTCTGTTGAAGGTGCGCTTCACTTGACCGAGGCTTGATTTCCTCTCGCTGAGGAAACTCTGGGGACGGAGGCAAAAACTGAATGAATGACACTTGTTTTGTGAGGTTTATTGTTGAAAGTGACCATCAAAATAAAATGTATTTAAACTGTAAACAGGCATAATAGAGCCTCTTTAAATCCCTGTACTATTGCACTACTATTATTATTATTATTATTATTATTATTATTATTATTATTATTATTATTTCTATACTGATGTTATTATTATTATTATTATTTATATTACTGTTATTATTGTATTATAGTATTATGGTATTCATTTCATATTTCATATTTTGCAATCAGTTGTTTTCAACTAAGTATATCATATCATAGTTTATTGCAAAACACTTCAAATACCCTAATTTGTACTTGCCACTTTTAAAATCATTTTTTATCCACTGTGTATTTCCTTCTGTGTGACTCTTCTGTGCCTTTTTGAAGTTGAAACATTATGAATGGTGCGTTATTAATGTGTCTATCGCCATAGAAACGGATGTACAGAGAGCAGATGGAGCTGATGCTGCAAAACTACGTCTTCCCTCTGCTCAATTCTCCCATGGGTTACCTGCGAGCCAGGGTGAGCCAAACCTCCCCACCTGCACTGTACTCGTGTTTGGTTGCAGTGTATCATAGTGAGACAGGCAGCGGTGTGATTTTTTTTAATGTTTATATATATATTAAAAAAGGATGTTTAGGAGTCAGTGTGTTGATGGCACAGATTCAGATAAAACAAGGCAGCATAATAAATAAAAGACACTAAAATACACAACAATAAATAGAAAACATCCTCTAGTATTCCATTCATAAGGTGCAAGAGGTGCCAGAGTGCAGGTACGGGGTGATAAAGTGCAGTATTGCATGAGATATGATTTATGGAGTGCCAAATTGTGTGAGGTTTGATAATACAGTGCAGTATTGCCCCAGTACCTCTTAGAACTGTAGCCCTTGGCTGTTTGCTACTCAACCAGCAAACATTCTGTGTGATGAATAGAAATTGCTAAATATATCTTAGCCCAGCTCCTTAAAAATAAGGAAATATAAATAATGATGACAGTTTTCTAGATTTAGTTTGGTACTCAGCTCAGTTGTTGTTGCAACATTAAATGAACTAACTTTTAACATTTCTTGAAGGTTTCTTTGCTTAAAAAAAACCAAATGAAAACGACTCCCAAAAATCAAAGGTCAATTTCTTGTTATTGAATTTCCCCATATGATATAGCGAAACAATTATTTCTATTTAAGCTGGCCTAAAGTTTTTTTCCCCCCCCGCACATCCATCATTAAGAAAAAAGTGCTTCATTGCAAAATATTTTAGTTAGGCTCATGATAGTTTGGCTCAAGTTAGTTAGGCTCAAGACCAAGTGCAAACAGGGCCTCATCGGCAAAAAACACACTAAGTAACCAAGTGCAAACAGTCCAAATCCGTTTTGTCATCCGAATACGAGGTGGTTTTGGTGATCGCATTGCATAAAAACGCATTCGTCACGGACGTGCGAACAGAATGCGAGCTCGGTCCACATTAAGGACCGCCTACTCCACTCACCTCTCCCATGTACGTACTTGGTCGGCGCCCCACCTCCCGGCGTCGTCATTATAAAGTTACAAACAAGAAGCGAAAACAAATCATTTTTGTTGCACTCTTTTATTAGGAGGCTAATAAATTTCATTCTGCATTAGCGTATTTTGTCAGCGGAGCAGCGGTCGCAGTTTCCCACATATGAGATTAAATGTGCGACGTTGCATCCGAAAATGCGATCACAAATGGCACACTCGAGACGCATGTTAATGCTACGTGCGAACAGATGCTTCGAGATCCGTTCTCGTGATCCAATCCCCCAAAACAGTTACAAGTGACCAAGTGCAAACAGGGCCTCAGACACCCCTTCTGATACAACCTTGCCTTGGTCAGGTCCCGGGACTGGCATCTTTAAATTTCAAATTGGGAATTTACTTAATGTACTGTGATTTCTTTTCACAAATTCTGACTTTTTTTTTTCTTTAAGTAGAAAATTTGTCACTCTCAACAGTGCACAACAGTGATATGTAACCTTAGCATTTATATCAGTATATGTGACAGCACAAGTTTGGTTAGCAATTTGCTGTATAGTTTTTTTTTCTATTGTTTTTAGTGCTGAAACAGCGTAGTTTCCCAATTTGGGATCAATAAAGTATATATTCTATTCTATTCTATTCTATTCTATTCTATTCTATTCCTGGACATACGATCAGCATATCACTGCCGTAACAGAAAATGCTTGTATCTCTGTCAGGTATAATTCCATCTGACCCTGAGCCTGTGCTGTAGTTTTGCTCAGTCAGAGGTCGGAGATACTTTTAACAGGTTGTTGACGTCACTGATTGCGTCTTCTGATTTTCATATTTCCTTGGGCTTTGGTCCTGGTTAGTCCTGCTGGGTGCTGCACTCCTTCAGCCCTCTGCGATTCCACGACGAGCTGGTGCTGAGGAACGCCGTGGAGCTGGTCAAGCAGAACCTCGTCGACGACAAAGAGATGCCCGTCAAGGTGGAGGCTGCAATAGCTCTGCAGACGCTGGTCAGCAACCAGGAACAAGGTGAGCGCAGGCTGGGGGTGTGTGTGGTGTTCAGGGCACTGGTATAACAGCATTTTTAACAGTTAAGACTTTTAAATGTACAAATAAGAGGATTAAGTAGACGACTGCATGTTTAAAAATCCAGTGTTTAATAGTTGGAGATTTTGAAGAAGAAATGGCGACATCAAGTGGTTGCATTGTAGATTGCAGTGCTCTTTTACTCCCCCTCCCGCTCCTGAGCTTGCCAGTGAACTACGGTGGCCTGCGCACCCAAACCTGGATACCTTGTCCACCTTCTTCTCCTTCGTTGGTTTATTTGAAGACGTCAGCCCTCACCCCAAATACAAAACGCTTTGTTAGGCAGCTGGATTGTCCACACCAGGCTTCCTTGGAAATGTGGTGGTGCAAGATGGCAGCTAACTGGCTGCAAGACCCTTCATTTATGGATATTCTTATATATAGATAAGAACCATTCTAAGGGTAGGAATACAAAATAGCTTTTATTGTCCTGCGAGCCAAATTTCACACACTGGACCTTTAAAGGAGCTGTGTACAAACTCTGCCCTAATTTCTGTCCGGAAACACGAATGTGCCAGGACCATGTGTTGTGGTAAAATGGCTTCCTGCTCCTGATGTCTAGTCTACAGTAGCTAAAGTTATGTTTAGATATTGAGCTTGTCCTGTCAATCATTGTTGGCTTAGTGGGTGCCTTCCGCTCACTAGAGAAGCAGGAAGTGGGTTAGTTTATTTTATTTTATTTTGAACATGTTCAAAAAAAGAACAAAAAGAAAAAGATAAGAGCACCAAGCAGGAAATCAGTTTTCTTTTCCGTTAACTAACATCATACCGTAAATGATGTATAATGTTATAACATAAATGATAATGCATAAATGTGTACAGGCAGGTATAAGAATACATACAAGTAGGTTTGTTTGGTGAAACAGCTCTGTGCTGAAACTGTCTTCCCCGCTGCTCCTCTGGTTAAAAGTCTTCACACTGGTGGCTCAATCAACAGCCCCCTAACATTTGTGCTCTGTCTCCTTGTGCCGACGCAGCCAAGCTGTACATCAGGCCGTATGTGCGGCCCATCATGCAGGAGCTGCTTCACGTAGTCAAGGAGACGGAGAACGACGACCTGACCAACGTCATTCAGAAGATGATCTGCGAGTACAACCAGGAGGTGGCGGCCATCGCCGTGGACATGACTCAGAACCTCGTAGGAACACAATGCACATATATATTTATATATATTGCTACATATGTAGTGAAGTAAATACGGTGCGTTTGTGGGTTGTTTTTTTTTCAGGCTGAAATCTTCACTCGAGTGCTTCAGAGTGAAGAGTACGAAGAGAATGAGGACAAGACGGTCATGGCCCTGGGAATCCTCAGCACCATCGACACCATCCTCACCGTCATGGAGGACCACAAAGAGGTGTTTATCTTGCAACACACACACACACACACACACACACACACACACACACACACACACACACACATACACACACACACACACACACACACTCACACACAAAACACACAAAAGAACTGCTGTATTCAAACGCTACATATCACTACACTACATATCTTGAAAGAATGTGGTAAAAAAAAAATAGTTGAGCATCGTATTACAGTGTTTTATATGTTGACTAAAGATATACCGATAACGATACCAGTCTTGGGTATTGGTACCAATACCGGGGTTGAGTACTCTACTCGTACTGGAAAAATACGTGCCGGTGCCACGACGCCGATACCAGTTGCATATGTACGTACTGTATATGACAGTTGTGTTCAGTTTGTGTTTGTACTCCAGTGAAACTTGTTCTAGAAAAACATGCTTAGGAATGTTCAAATAACAGAACATCTGTGGAGAAAAAAAGCCAAAGTAATTCTATCATGTGTAAAGGCTTTCTTAAGTACTCAGTATCCGTATTGGTGAGTACTGAAATGCAAGTACTTGTACTCAACTCGTTCTGTAAAAAAGTAGTGTCGGTGCGTCTCAAATGTTGATGTTATATGGATTTAGTCTTAAGTATTGATATATTTCACAAAAACGGTTTTATGCACTAGAAAAACACCAGACTTTTTAGTGAGCGCAACGTGCTCACACTCCACTGAGTCATTACTCTCAAGATTTCTTTTTTTTTTTTAAATATTTTTTATTCTTAATGGTCTCGTAATAATTTCATATTGTGATTTTAAAAAACAAAAACAACGCCGCTGATATTTTTCCACGTTCCCTTTCAGATCACTCAGCAGCTGGAGGGAATCTGCTTGCAGGTGATTGGCTTGGTTCTACAGAAGCCCATCATAGGTATGGCAGGTGTGTGTGCACAGGCAGTTTATTGTTTTGTTTACACACACACACACACAAACACACACACACACACACACACACACACACACACACACTCACAGCCTTCGTCATACACTATTTATACACAGACCATTATTCAAATTCTACTGCTCTATGCTTTCTGCTTTCTATTCAAAGGTTAATTTTGCCACACAACTGCATGACAAATTCAGGGATTTGTGTGCGGAAAATGAGAAAAAATGTTCTTATTTCGTTTTATTTGATTTAACCAATACAGATTTTTTATTTTTTTACTTGTTTACAACGCCCATCATGACTTGATGAAAAAAAACATTGCTGTTGGCAGAATTTACCCGTTTTTTCTTTTGTTTTTCAACTTGCTGTTCTGGAATAAACTTGCCATGAGTGTTTTGGTCTTGAGTGGTTTATGTTCTAGCATTTTGGTTTGTTTGAAATACAAACAAAGTGCAAACGTCTGTACGTTTTCTGAACGTTTTCCTTTTAATCCATTACTAATCCTGCATTTAAAAAGCTTCATCCCTTCATAGTGAATGAAAACCTAATCGAGGAAAGTTCGGTTTTATATCCTTATTCCCACAGCACACAAACGCAAAACAGTAACACAAACATGTTGCTCGAAATATTGAATATTATGCAAAATTCACCATACCCCTATTTTGTAACATTAATATTCTGTCTATAAACTCCCAGTTAATTCCAAAAATCCTTTATTTACTTATTTTGCTGCTTCGCTTGATCCACTCTGTGCTAAACAGAAGGTTGTGAAAATTTGATCCTTTGTGTCGTAAAGATTACTGATGCCTGTTGCAGGTCGACCGGTTCTCTGGTCCCTGACATGTCAGAGCACTTTATTGTGGGAGGACCAACAAAGTAGGAATATTGGCAGGTAGCTGAAGTCAATTATTTTGGCTGCAGTCTGCAAACAGAGGCCTGAAAATTGTGTTTTTTTTTATTTATTTGTGATGTATCTGTAATAGTGGCAAAGTTGATCTGGATGTTTGTTGTAATAATGCTATTTTGGTGCATGTGTGTATTTGTGAAAGAGGTAAAATGAGATTCCACTAATTAGAGCAGTTGCCTTGCAGACGATTGAACCGCCCCCAGTTAATGAACGTATACAGGATGAAAGAAATAACAATAAAAACAACAACACACACACACACACACACATACACACACACACACACACACACACACACACACACACACACACACACACACACACACATACACACACACACACACACACACACACACACACACACACTGTAACACAGCTATGCTTGCTGCCCTTCCCTTTATTAGAGGAATCCCTGAGGCAGAGCAGGGACCGAACAAATCAGTGCGTTATTAATAAATACACACGCTGACGTCCTTCTTATATTCATCTGCTGCTGCTCCGGCCCCTCTGTCAAATTTTAGAACCCAGTGCGGCTCACCAGTCAAAAGGTTTGCCCACCCCTGGTCTAGACGGTCCAGGAGTAGTTGTGGGTGGTTCCTGATGGGTTCTGGGGTGGTTCTGTGTTGGTTCTAGGTGGTTCTGTGGTGGTTCTGGGTGGTTTTGGGGAAGTTATAGGGAAGTTCTAGGTGGTTCCGGGTGGTTCTAGTGGTTCTAGGCCAGTCATGGGCAAACTATGACACTGCAAACTATATTTTTCCCCTGTGAGGTGGGTCACCAAAACACTCCATCCATCTGCTCCTGCTCCGGCCCCTCTGTCAAATTTTAGAACCCACTGTGACCCACCAGTCAAAAAGGTTGCCCACCCCTGAGCTAGAATGATTGAACCCATCTGATTTGTTTTGTTTATTCACTTGTTTGTTTTTTTACACCCAACTAATTGCGTTCACTTTTGCAAGCACACAGACTTTAAACAGAACTAGAAAAGGGAAGATAGTCCTGTTAACCTACAATCTTTGTAGCTACAACCTTCTTATTCCTCTGATAGGCTCCCTCACATACATATATACATCACCACCCTGAGACGACTGACACTGATCCAAAGGAATACGCCTGTCTGTTTTTTTCACAGAGTTCTATGAGGAGATCCTGTCGTTGGCCTTTGGCCTCACCTGTCAGACCGTCTCCCCTCAGATGTGGCAGCTCCTCGGTGTCCTGTACGAGGTCTTTCAGCACGACTGCTTTGATTACTTCACAGGTCAGTGGTCACAAGCTTGGCAACACAGCAGAACAATCTCAATGTTTTTTTTTATAGTTTTCATTTATAATTGTGGATTTGAAAAAAACCAAACCCCAAGCCAGTTCATCTTAGAACTACCCTTCACTAAGTCACCTCAAGATAATAATCCAACTGTTCATAACGTGTGAATATCTTGTTCTTCCTTTCTTACACAATAAATACTTTATTTTTATTTCTTAAAAAAAAAAAAAAAGCTATCACGAAGTTTCATGAAATAACATGAAAGTTTCACAAAACAATGCGTTAGTTTCACAAAACAATGCGTTAGTTTCACAAAAGAACATGAAAATTATCATGAAATAACATGAAAATTATCATGAAATAATGTGATAGTTTCACGTTAGAATGTGAAAATTGTCACGAAATAACATGACACTTTCACAAAATAATGTGATAGTTTCATGTTTTAATGTGTGTGAAATAATTACAAGATAACGTGATACTGGGCTCTATTTTTTTTTTCTAGTGTGGCAGCTATACGCTTCCGTACCTCATTTCTTTCTGCTTAATTTAATTTTCCTTCTCTTTTGCTCTACATTTTGTTGCTGTAATTATTCAAATTTCCCACATGTGGGATTAATGGAGGTGTTCTTTTGTATTCAATTCTATTCTCTTCTAAGAAATGAAATGCTTATGACTGGCTATGGCTTACTTTAATGGGATAATCAAATAACATTGTTCAACATAAGAATGCCTTTGTAAAAACGCAGGTGCTAGTTTAAAGCATCGTCCTGTAGTATCTTTAGCTAAAGCAGTGTTAGCTTTTGAAATCATGTCGGTGCACATGCAGTGATAATATCTGTTGGTGCTTTTTTTTCCAGATATGATGCCTCTCTTGCACAACTACGTCACTGTGGACACGGATATGTTCCTCTCCAATCCCAAGCACCTGGAGGTCATCTACAGCATGTGTAAAAAGGTTGGCCTCCGCTTGTCAAAAGCTAATGCAGAGTCTTGACTCATCATCCTTTTTCATCTAGATATACTGTATATATATATATATATATATATATATATATATAATTTATTTATTGATTTGCTTCTTTATTCTCCCACCTACTGTAGGTGCTGACTGTAGACGCCCTTGAAGATGCTGAATGCCACGCTGCCAAGCTGTTGGAGGTCATCATCCTGCAGTGTCGAGGAAGAGGTATCGACCAGGTCAGGAAGGTCATGAAGCACAGTCTGTGTGCGTGCGTGCGTGCGTGCGTGCGTGTGTGCGTGCGTGCGTGCGTGCGTGCGTGCGTGCGTGCGTGCGTGCGTGCGTGCGTGCGTGCGTGTATATACATATATATGTCTATTTACATATATACGTTTTTAAACATGCACATATACGTGTGTATATATATATTTGCATTGTAATGAGTGCAGTACAAGAAGCCAACTATTTTGTGTATGTCTATATATTCTGAACAGCCATTTAAGTTCCATTAAGATATAAAGGTGTCAACGTGCAAGTTTTACACTCCCACGACAAGTACTGCTATCTTTACCCGTCTGTGGCAGGAAGTCTTTCATCTGAATGTGCAAAGGCAGAAGTTCATCCTCCTCGCTCGTAACCTTTTCCTCAACCTCCTCTTATTAAAACAAAAACAAAAAGGAGTAATTTGGAGTAAAATACCTTCTTGTAAAAAAAAATATATAATATGCCAGACATGGAGGGAAAACATGTGTTTTTCAGTCATATGCAATCCAATTCAGATGTACCTTGGTCTCAGGAGAAGTACTTGAACTTGCAAGTGAAACCACCCTGGACTTGATCCCAGTCTGACGCTGCTGGTTTCCTGCAGTGCATCCCGCTGTTTGTGGAGGCCGTTCTGGAGCGTCTGATGCGAGGGGTCAAGTCCAGCGAGCTGAGGACCATGTGCCTGCAGGTGGCCATCGCCGCTCTGTACTACAACCCAGCGCTGCTCATCCACACCCTAGACAACATGCACTTTCAGCAGAGCCCGCAGCCCATCACGGCCCACTTCATCAACCAGTGGATGAACGACACAGAGTTCTTCCTGGGGTAAGGGGCCAGCGAGTCTTCTAGCAGACTGATGAAAAGGAGAGAAAAATCTTTCTTTGTCAGTAGCATTAAAAAGAGAAAAAATATTCTATACTATATATAATGTATATATAATATGCTAACAGTGTGCTGATGTTATGGTTTACAGTTTTCTTATTTGAAAACAGGGATATTAATGAACATTTTCATGTAAATCTGTGAGATTTCAGTGCTTTCGGCTGGATGATGTTGAGTCAATGAAATCAATAAAAGAACAACAGTGACAAGTTGATTGAACAAAAATCAGTACAAGACGACAAACATTGTTGCTCATGTGAAACCACAATCTCAGGATTCCAAATGTAAATTTTGAATGCAGTTGTCCCTAAAGTGCATGACTGCCTAAGTGCTTAATTGCCGAGGTATTAAAGTGCTTGTGTCATTTAACGGGGGCCTTCTTGTGGCCACTTGCAAATGTAATAAACTTGTTTTTCTTGCTTCGGCTGTAGCCCATTGGCTTCCCGAACTGAACACTCTTGTATATCAGTTGTGTTCAACAGCACTTAATGTGTTTTTAATGACCATTGTACAAGCTCCTACAACCAATAATGTGTCTCCCCATTTAACTGTTGAGACAAGGTCGGTGAAAAGTAAAGAAGGAGGCTGAAGTAAATCCGCTTGAAGTAGCACATGGCATGGGGTTTGTGATTTGAGCTGCGGAAGCAATAAATCAATTAATCATCAATCAACTTTAATTTATGAAGCACTAAATCTCATCAAAAGGCATCTCCCAGTGTTTTGCACGATTACGGTAGAAACCAACTAATCGATCCCTCAGGAGCAAGCGCGATGTGACAGAGTCAGAGAAAAAATGTATTACTTCCAACAGTGTTGTAATAATTGTTAACAATGACAACACCACTGCCAGTGCAGGATGTGGTTATTAACCTTATCTTTCACAGGAAAAACTCCTGTTTCCATTCATTTTATGAGTATAGTACTCAACCCAGTATCGATACCGATACCCGACACTTACATCAGTGACGAGTATTGGTATCAGGTATCGGTACAGAACCGATACTGGTATGATACCCGATACAGCAATTGGTACCGATACCTGATACTGTTGATACTGATGCATCCCTAATTTTTTTTTATCATCTTCACTGCTCAAAATGCACCGCTTCACTCTTTGCGCTGCACGTGCTACGTTCCGCAACCCAGCGTTCTCAACTCAACTGGCATTGGGATGTATGAAAATAATTATTATCCTAAATAAAAAAATAAAAAAAAAAATAAAAAATTGGTATTTGGTATGAACCGGTATATACCGCCCCAGCACCTGTGCCTGACCACACATACCATGGTTCCACACTAACACTTCTTGTTCCGGCCACAGTCTTCACGACCGTAAGATGTGCATCATCGGCCTGAGCGTCCTGATGGAGCTGCCCAGTCGGCCCGTCGTGCTGGAGGGCGTCGCCGGCCAGATCGTCCCCTCCATCCTGCTCCTGTTCCTGGGACTCAGACACCTGTACGACTCCCGACTGGCCAACAAGCCGGACCTGCTGGCCCGTGCTGGGATCCAGGAGGACGACCACAACGGTAGGCAGAGAATCGATTCACTTGTCCATTTTGTGCATGAGCTGGTAACTAATTAAAAGGTTTATTTTTATTTAGAGGGGGCATCAAAATACAGTGTTTAAGTAAGAATGTGCAGGTGTCATGTTATAACGTGAAAATCATCAGGTAACAACTTGAAACTGTTCTGTTATTTTGTGATAATTTTCATGTTATAAAGTAAAAAATAAATAACGTTCACATTTTCACATAAAAACTATCACGGAATAATGTATATAAAACGTAAAACGATCACATTATTTTTGCGAAGCAAAACGCCAGAAAATTACGACTTTGGGTTTGTTACTGCATTTGTTCAGTCATTATTTATTTATTTTTTTAATTATTATTAATTACAGTATTGAGACTGAGATATTATGATTCCGCTGAACAGCTCAGCCAAGAGTCACGTCCGTTATTGAATAATTTGTTGTTGTTTTTTTTTACTTTTCAACGCTCTGGCAGAGGAGATCCCAAGCGATGAAGACGAGGTGAATGAGAACCGCAGTGCAATGCAGCTGCAGTCGAGCATGGCACCCGGCCAGGGCGGCGAGGACGAGGATGACGAGGACGACGACGAGGACTACTGGGATGACGACGGATTCGAAGGAACGCCGCTTGAGGAGTACAGCACCCCGCTGGACTACGACAACGGAGAGGACGAGTATCACTTCTTCACATCGGCACTCCTGCGTGAGTCCCCCTTTGTCTTCCGCAATCGTAGCAAACAATGAAGCCCCCTTGCAATAATTTGGCTCGCATTGCCCCTGGCATTTCAGGAGTCCAGAACAGTGACGCAGCCTGGTACCAGCGTCTGACAGCGCCTCTCAGTGATGACCAGAAGAAACAGCTGCAGGAGATCTACAGCATCTCTCAGCAGAGGAGGAGCACCGGCGGGAAGGGCCACTGGTGAGGATGGCATAGCCAACAGTACAGAAAAGGCCTTTCAACGTGTTATATCGTAATAGTGCACATGAATTCCTTGTGTGATCCTGTCACGTAGTTATGTGTTGGACACGGAAACCAAATCAAAGAGAATACAGACAGTCCACACCACATAATGCAGTCTCATTCATTTCAGAAAACATTCAAATGTTCAGTGTGTAAATTTGATTTATGATTTTTATTTTGGTGAAAATATCATAATGCCTATTAATACATTAATAGATTTGATTAGTTTATTTAATTAGATAAAGAGGGACAACGTACATAAATGGACATTTTTACAAAAAATGTAAATGTAACCAATTCTAGCATAAAGCTAATTTGCATTGGTAGTCCCCCTGGGGATCAATAAAAATCCACATTATAATGTATGACATAATATTCCACTATTCAGCTATAGTACAACAACAAAATAAAAAAAAATCACAAATATTCTAAGTCAACACAACCCTGTGGACCCTAATTCAACCAGAGGGACAAGATATTTTAGTGTAAATGTAAAAGTGCTTTTGTGCTGTTATTGCACATTCCCAATTGCACAAAGACCTAGATGTGTAATGAAATGCACACATACCCTTTTGCACATGTCGATAATATTGCACATCACGCGATACAAGTAAAACACGGCTTCGCAAAGCTAAAGTGCTTTGGTGGTAAGATGTAAGTGCTACTGCTATAATTACATGTAGCCCAGAAGCAAGAGAGAAAAAAAACAAAACAAGCAATACTAATAATAAAAAAAAACCAACAACACTAGAGTGCATAATGGATTAAACAAAGGCCCTATTGCACATGTATGTACGCACATAGGAAACTAAGGGTCGCACGCCAGGTCATGTTGAAATAAATACGCAGTATAAACGGAAGACAATATAACTTAACAAAAGGACCCAGTAATAGGAAATACACTTAACAATTAACACAAAAGTGTATATTCGCAGTACAATAAAAGTAATTTAGTTTTTTTAGCTGCCATCTTGCGCCGCCATATTTCTAAGGAAGCCTGGTGCAGAGAATCGAACTGCCTCACAGCACGTTTGGTATTTAGGGTGAATGCTGGCGTCTTCAAATAAACCAACGAAGAAAAAGAAGGTGGACGTGGTATCCAGATTTGTGTGCGCAGGCCATCGTAGTTCACTGGCACGCTCGGGAGAGGGAGGGGGAGTGAAAGATGCTGCAATCTGAAGTATTACCACTTGATGTTGCTGTTTCTTTTTCAAAATCTCCAAATATTACACACTGGATCTTTAATATGCAAAGTTGAATGCTGAATGTGCAGATTGTGCTTATCCCCCACATGCATTTGATGTAAACAACAACTCTGTCCTCCGAGGTTCAGAACATCTAGAAGGATTTATGAAGTGGCCTTTACAGATGTGTTGTTCAACCTTGGGTTAATCCACAGCTTTCCTTTGTCTTTTCTAGAGTGAGCGGCTGCATACTGGACTGTAGAGTTGGTGGCAGTGGACGAAGAAGAGCAGAGCTTGATGTGACTCTAACCAGAATGAATCTCTGTCCAGAGGACTTTATGTGGATCCCACCCAGACCCCCCTAGAACATCACAAGTCACAAGAGGGAGTAGCTTGGGCCGGATTTCAGGAGTCCCTAGTGGAATATTTTTATGAAAAGTACTGGACCGGTAGCCTGTGTGTGTGTGTGTGCGTGCGCGCGTGTGTGTGTGTGTGTGTGTGTGTGTGTGTGTGTGTGTGTGTGTGTGTGTGTGTGTGTGTGTGTGTGTGTGTCTCCATCTGGAGCCATTATGAGTATACAGTAAATGTCCTTGACCAGCAAATTTTGTTGAAGATCTTGTAAAGAGCATTCTTTTAGTCTGTGATATAAGTCTGTGCGTGGGTGTGTGCGTGCGTGCGTGCGTGTGTGCGTGTGTGTGTGCGTGTGTGTGTGTGTGTGCACATGAGGGTTTGTGTTTTGTTTGTGTGAGATAGATACTTAAAGGAAAAAAAAAACACATCAAAGTGTGTGTGTTTGTACTGTAAGCGCTTGTCATTATTTTCTCAGAATTGGACACTTTTTAATCATCTCAAGCGGCCGATGCCAACGAGCAGCAGGAAGTGGGTGCCTTGCATACAGAGGACGGGCGGACGAGGAGGTCAAAGTTCAAAGACTTGTTGCTTTTGGCTATGACATAATTCAAATGGGGAAAAAGGAATATATGGGGAGGTTGTTTTTTTGTCTTTGCCTTTGCCTTTTTTTGTTACAGTTTTGAGAACTAATTTAATGAAATCATAAAGTTCATGTAACATTGCTTGGAGTCGTTTCATTTTTCTTCACAGTAATGCTGTTAATTTAATTAATTGCAATAATGGTTGTAAGTAAATGAAGTGTAGGTGAGGATATTGGCCCTGCGATGAACTGGCGACTTGTCACCCTGCCTTTGCCCTAAGACAGCTGGGATAGGCTCCAGCAGACCCCCGTGACCCTGAATTGGAATAAGCAGGTATGGATGTGATGGATGTATGGATGGGTGAGGATATTGATTTACTACTGAGAATTCATTGAAATGGTAATACGACTAGGCAAGATTGCAGAGGAAAGATTAAATTAATTGAATTGACCTATTGGCAAAGAAAACAATATAACTGCTATCTTGTTATTAGATATTAATAATATACACTGAAGATTCAGTTAGTGCTGGGGAGTTTTTTGTTCAAAATTTACGAAGTGTTTACAATACTACTATTAGGAAGCAAATGATGTTAAAAATGGAAACGTAAAAAAAAAAATTGCTATTTTAATTAAAAATGCCCCTCCCTCCCTCTTCCTGCTCAGGTGTGCGCGCTTGCTCAAACAGGTACGTGTTCAACGTAGCAAGGAAACCAGTCATGTAAAATTATTCATCATTTGTTTTACGACCAGGAGTGGCTGCAGCCTGTTGTTTTGATGAACGTTTGTGAGCCTTTCTAACCGGCCGTGAATACGGCAGTGCAAATATGCAAGGTGAGGAAAAAAAAATAATGTAATTTTACTTGCTTGCCAGTGACGTCATATTTAGTCCACTCTAAATGAATACACCGCATATTACCCTCAATATGACACTATGGCTTGAGAATCCATAGACAATCATACTAACACATTATATGTTAGTATGTCAGGTGACATAGTTGGGCAAAACGTAGTTTCCGGAGCATTTAAATCGTTATTAAGACTAAGTAACTAAGGCCACTGATACTGTCAATACTTACAAAAAAGGTGATTTTAAGAGATTCTTCAACAAAGTTTTAATAAATCCACCAACAGTATTCTGTGCGCTTAATCAGTTGTCCAAACTGGTTCAATAAACAGTGCATTGTCGCTGATTCATATAAGAGACCAACGAGACAATAACGAAACAAACTATTGAACTATTAAGTTATTAAATAATTGAACATGTTGGCACAGCTGCTGCTCCAATGCGCCACTGATTCAAACAACACAGGATGAGGTGTAAATTTCCTTGTGCGCACATGTACAGAAAACTGGTAGATTTTGGGTGGAATATTGTGAGTGCTGGGGCCACTTCCCTGGTCCACTTGGAAACTTGGTAAAGCTTGTGTGTTGGTTGCTGGGGTTACCATGGTAGGCCGACTTTAGGGACTTGCTTCAGATAGGTAAGCTGAATTTAGGACGCATCGTCAGAAGTGTTCCTCTGGTTCATGAGGTGTTTCGGCCTTTAAACACTATACACCCTCCCCAGAGGCGGCCAGCTACAGGATGATCAAACCTGTGCTTGCGTCCCATGCCCAATTAGTAGTTGCTTGTCAGCTGGGGGCCCAACTGGGGCTGTTCCTCTTCAGCCAGAGCCACCGACTGCTCTTCTCTGCCGCTTCTGATGCAGTTTTGATGCCTGCGCGAAGGCACGGGCCTCTGACTCCCATGTCCCTCAGCAGTTTGGTGGTGGACGTTGCCACAAACCTTCTGCATCTGACCTCCACTGGACGTACTTCTGTGTTCCAGCCGCGATATTTCAGCAGCGATTTCAGCATAGCACAGGTGTTTATACTCATATGCCTCATCAATGGAGTCCTCCCAGGGTACGGTGAACTTAATGATGTAGGCCTTCTTTACTGAAGGGGACCAGAGCACCAGGTCAGATCTGAGGGTGGTGGTGGCAATCTCCGGAGGAAAGACCAGCTGCCTGCCAATATCTGCCCGCAGTTGCCAGTCCCATGCCACGCGCAATTGATCTCTCTGCGATATGGAGCTGCACCCAGCAGCTGTAGCCCCTTCCTGGACAAACTTGATTGCCTGCAAAGGGTTAGATGTTTGCGGTGGAAGGGAGTTGGTGCTCATTCACTTTTCCTCTAGTGTGGATGCAAGACACTTTAAAACTTGATTGTGGCGCCAAGTATACCGCCCTTGTGTGAGACTGGTCTTACACCCAGTAAGAATGTGTCGGTGGGAGGCTGGACTGGAGCACAGGGCACAATCAAGTTCTTTGCCAACCCATTGATGGAGACTGGTTGGTGTTGGGAGAACGTCGTAGGTGGCTCTGATGACAAAGCTCAAGTTTCTCAAATCCATGGCCCACACGTCCTTCCAACTCAGCTTCCTCCTTTTAACATTCTCCCACCGTGTCCACTGTCCCTGCTTTCCAAGGGAGACTGCCTTGGCCCATCTTGCCACCTCCTCCTGATGGCGCACTTCTTCCACAATCATCTTTCTCCGCGCCAAAGCGGTGGAATTTCTCCAGGCTGGACGACTAGTTGTTAGTCCTAAACCTCCTCTTCCTGGCTGAACATTTCCCACAATCTCAGCAAATCTGAGAGCTGATGTTGCCTTCTCCAGTGCTGTTGCTGGTTTCCACTTGCACCCAGTAGTCAGAGTAGGTGCATTTTCCCTTACCACTATGTCTCTGGACTCCTTCAGGGTCATCTGCAGTTGCACCTTTGTGCATTTGTAGCGGATTCCTGCCTGCCAGCGCAGTGCGATCATGGGAGGCTGTCGGCACAGGTGCGATGATGATGATGGCGCACCTGTGCGCACCTGCTGTGGTTGGGATGGGATTTAAGGCGGCAGAGTGAGAAGCCTCGAGAGACGCCAACGACGATACCTGTAAGGGCTGCGCTAGAGATTCGAGGAGGAAAACAGCCTGCCCTCGAGTGAGCCTGAGTGCCGGACGACGTTCACGTTCCATTGCGGGAGAGGACCCGCGTTTCAAGGACTCCACCGAAGGTGTTAACCCCCAGACGGAGTTTTCCCTCGGCAGCGACCCTCAAACGTGCCGGGGGGAGAGAGGGGAAGGTGGACTGGACGTTCAACGACGCGCAACGGAGCTTGTTGTTTTTGGCCACCCAGGGGGGGATTGAGTACCTCCTGGAGTGGTCCGAAAGTCTCGAGCTGTTGCAGTTTACCAAACCCAGACTTTCCACTCATCCATCCCGGGCTGCCGGCTGAGGGGGCGCGAGTGGGTGCACTCACCTCTGTGAGGCTCCCCCATGACCACTCCCCAGCGTGTGCCACTAGTGTGTTTGTGGGCCACGACCATCTTCCTAGCCACGTAGGAGGTGAGCCGGGGGCGGAGTTGGGGGTGGGCCACGACCATCTTCCTAGCCACGGAGGAGGTGAGTCGGGGGCGGAGTTGTGGGTGCACGCGTCGTCTGTGTGCGTTTTGACGCAGGGGAACTGTGGTGTGTGTGTGCGCGGGGGGGGGGTTCCTGTGTTTAGTGGGGTTGCAATGGGGGGTTTACGGGTCCAGACATGTCTGGCAGCGTTCGGTGTCTCCCGTGGGGGTGGACGCTGTGTTCTTGCGCCCCACCCACTTCCTTCAGTTGCAGACTCCTCCGGGTTGCCAGGTCGGCCTTCTTTCGTGTGTGTGTGGTTTTCTGCTGGGTGCATGCACGCGCATGTGGTGGGTTTTGTTTGGTTGCTGTGAGGGGGGGCGTACCTGGGGAGGAAGGTCGAGGGGTGGGGAGTGGCTGCGAGGTGCGTGGGGTCTGGCAATCACCAATAGCTGCCCCTAGCGCTCCCTCAACTGCGTCCAGTCCCTGTTATTTTTATCCAATATTCGTTGTGGTTTTTTATCTGCCTTAAATAAAGTTGTTTTTTTGTACCGTCACCACTGGCGTGTGGTTTGGTGAGCGATCTGGGGAGGCGTGTCTGCTGGTTGCCAGAAGTCACCAGGGAAGTGCTCAACTGGTGTGAGCTGTTGTGGGCCAGTAAAGGCCCACCAAGCACTTCCCACTGGCAACCGGTGACACATTTATCCCTCAGTCAGGCTGGTAATGGGTTATTTGAGGATACCATCTCCGTAGAGGCTTATGGTTGTAAGGCAGCGTGGAACTCCAAGCCACTTCTTGATGTAGGCTGTGACTCCTCTTTCCAACTTCTCTACTGATGACATGGGAACCTCATAGACTGCCAGGGGCCACTGGGCTCGGGGTAGTAAACCAAACTGGAAGGACCAGATCTTTGACTTCCCAGGTAGTTGGGTGTTGTCAATAGCTTGTAGGCCTGCGTTGATGTCCTTGCGCAATAGTTTTACTTGATCTTTGTCTTTGAGGCTTGCATCGTAGCATCAAAGCTTTTTACCGGTTGTTCGTATACCGTGGGGATTCACATCAGCAAGCACTCCTTTCACCACTGAGATGCTGCAAGACTTGCCAGGTTTGATTTTCATGTGGGCCCAACTGATATTCTCCTCTAGCTTCCCGAGCAGCCTCCTGGTGCATGGGACAGTAGTAGTCAGTATGGTGATGTCGTCCATATAGGCTCTAAGGGGAGGAAGGCGCAGACCAGTGCCCATACTTTTCCCACCTACAACCCATTTTGAGGCCCGAATTATGAGCTCCATTGCCATGGTGAACGCCAGGGGTGAGATGGTACATCCTGCCATAATGCCTACTTCCAGACGCTGCCATGTGGTGGTAAAGCTGGGAGTTGAAAAGCAGAACTGCAAGTCCTGGAAATAAGGTTTAACCAGGGTCGTGATTGCATCTGGGATGTTGAAAAAAAATTGAAGGCAGTCCAGAGGAGCTCATGGGGCACAGAGCCAAAGGCATTGGCAAGATCCAGGAAGACCACATGGAGGTCCCTTTTTTCCCGCTTAGCTATTTGAATTTGGTGATATCCCCGCCTTCTGGACAGATGTGTCAATGTTCTCATTTCTGCGCAGATAGTCGGCCATCCTCTGTGCAATAACGCTGAAGAATATCGTACCTTCCACATTAAGTTAGTTAGCCAGTTAACCCCCCACCTTCCTGCTGCCACTGTCTCCACTGTCACCAGCATCAGAGCACTATTCTAGCACTATTCTACACATGTACAGCCTACATACCCCTCCAGCTAGTCACTTTTATTCTGTCTATTCTGTTCATACTGTTTATACTCCACCACACCTCGTCGCTGTTTATACTGTTGATACTATGTATATTTGCTCTATTTATTTATGCTACACCAACATTCTACCTCCAGATTTCCCATATTTTTATATCTTGTATTTATCTCAGCTTGTATATAGATTTAAGTTAGTTGCTGTACTTCTGGAACTGGGCAACGACATTTCGTTGTGAATTGAACCACTGTCGTGTTTCTTTTTCTGATGACAATAAAGAAAGTCTAAAGCTTCTTTTCCATTAAAATTAGCGGGATGACACCATGTTTTTGGACACGGGACGTTGCGGAAGCAATCGGCATTGAGTTCCGTGTCCACGCACCAAACCCAGCGGGGTGTCACCCCCCTCCGCCGGCAAGCTGCACCTCCTCCGCCTTCACCGCTGCGTGTCTGCTGACGTCATCGCGCTGAGATCGCATGATGAAGTTCTACAGAATTCAAGAGTCCGGCGGTGGCCAGTGTTCTTAGTTGTTGGTCACTTTTGGCTGTAGTGGAACGATGACGTCGTTGCCGCCAGACTTGAAGCGGCGCGCACCTCTGCGGCCGCTTCCCGCCGTGCAGCGATTGTTTCGGCGTCTGGTCCATTTTGTGCCCGAGCAGCGGGCGAAACAGCCAGAGGACAATGAACAATTATCCAGCGCTGATGGAACGTGATGGAAAACTTTTGCATCAGTGCTTGATATACGCCGCGACTGGCGCGATATTATGATTTAGCGCACGTTACGCTCAACGTCACCCCGTGCGGCAGGTAAAAAAGGTGGAGTTGTCCCGGGTTTGCAGATTCCACCGCATGCCGATTAGTGCGGAGCCAATCGGAGCCGATTTTGACCCGGGTCGTTTGCCGGGTCGTTTGACCCGTTTTGTCGCACGACAACGCGGCTCGGTGAGCAGATTCCACCACCACCAAAATGCTGATTATTTAAAAAAAAAAAAAAAAAACACGTTTGTTTTTTGGGCAGTGGAATTGGGGCTAATGTCTAAGTCTATTAAGTAGGGAGATCGGGCGGAACTGGCTGATATTCGATGCGTCCTTTTCTTTTGGGATCAGTACTCCACCTGCCCTGCGCCACACTTTGGGTATGGCCCTCTTTCGCCATACTGTCTGCATGAGCCTCCAGAGGAAACTACAAACATCTGGTGTGTTTTTATACAATTTGTTGGGAACTCCGTTTGGCCCAGGGGCTGATGCAGTTCTTGCCCGGTAAACAGTCTTCTCAAACTCTTTCCAGGTAAGGGGGCCTGTCTCAAACTGTTGCTCTGGGGAGCCCATTGGTGGGATGTCCGAGGGGATAGCCAGATGTTCATTGCGCCTAGGGTCAGAGTGTGTTGTTCTCAAGTGCTCCTCGAGGTCGCTTCTTGTTGTTTTCAGCACTTCACTTTTCTCCTTGGTGAAGAGAAGCTTTAGGAACTTGAAGGGATTTTTGTAGAACCGTGTTCTTGTTCGTTCTTTCTTCCTCCTTCTTTTCCGCAAATTCTCTGCCCTGCGAAGGGATGCCAAACGGATTTTTATATTGGCTTGGAGAGTACTTAAGCCCTCCTTATCCACTCCAGAGGCCTTCTTCCATAGCTTCCTGAGTTGTCTCCTTTCCTGGACAAGGCGCATGATCTGCTGCTGTCTCCTGGAGACTGGTGGGGCTGTAGACCGCTTAGCACTTCTTGGCTCCTGTATGCCAAAGCGCTCTACACCGTAATTATAAATAATCCCCCGTTCTCTCCAACTTCTTCTCTGTTGTGCCACGGAGCTGTTCCAAGGTGGCGATTAAATCAGCATTCACCGTCTCCCACGACTTCGAGCAGGGAGGGCGTTGAGCCTCCTGATCGCCTGGAGAAAGAAACTGTCCTTTAGCCTGCTGGTTTTGGCCCGGAGACTCCGTAGTATCCTCCCTGACGGCAGCAGGCTGAAGAGGCTGTGGGATGGGTGGGTGGGGTCACCTACAATCCTGGTGGCTTTGCAGGTGAGGCGAGTGTTGTAGGTATCCAGAAGGGAAGGGAGAGAGACACCAATGATCCTCTCAGCTGCTCCCACAAGGCTTGCGGCAGGACACGGTGCAGGCCCTGTACCACAGTGACGCAGCTGGTAAGGATGCTCTCGATGCCTCTATAGAAGGTGTGCATGATGGGGGTCGGTGCTCAAGTTCTTCTCAGGAAGTACAAGCGCTGTTGAGCTTTTTTGCCGTGTGATGCTGTGTTGGTATTCCAGGACAGGTCTTCGGAGATGTGTACACCCAGGAACTTGGTGCTGCTCACCCTCTCCACTGCAGCACCGTTGATGGATAGAGGGGCATGCTGGGTGGGCACTTTCCTGAAGTCCACCACCATCTCCTTGGTCTTCTCTATGTTCAGACAGAGATTGTTTTCCTTGCACCACACGGCCAGACGACTCACTTCACTCCTGTAGGCCATCTCATCACCGTTACTGATGCGACCAGTCCGGTATCCAGTTCTTATAATACATCCATGGTTCGCCATGGTGGCAACTGCATCTCCGGGTTGAGCCCATATTTAGAGGTTCTCATCCAATCACAGGACACGTACGTGTGAAGTTCAGTGTATGGCCAGCTAGCTGGCCTTGGCATTGCAGACTCGAGATCTGATTGGCTATCGCAACTAACTGTGTTCCGTTCACTTCCAGCAAACAGGAGCCTGATATGTCAGTTTAATGGAACCTGACAACACTAGCTAGCTCAAATATGATTTTGATTTAAGTTCATTCATGTTTCTTTCATTTTGTTCTTTCCTTTTTTCAGTTATTGGAGAACAGTAGAGACCTTGTTGCTGTTCTGATGGTGGTACCTCCACCTCGTCTTGTCTACTGTGTCCGTGGAAGTGGGTTTTTCCTCACACAGTGTGTGTGTGTGTGTGTGTGTGTGTGTTTGCATGTGCACATGCACGCGCGTTTGTGTGCACGTGCCAGCCACGTTTGCTGGTCACTGGTACACTGGTCTTAGACCATAAACTCTGCTCCTACCCCCTTTTTTTTAGTTGTTTCTTTTGTGGTTTGTTCCCATTTATTTGAATGAATGAAACTGAGTTTTCTTAAAAATTGTTTTGTATTAAAATCGTAAATTGAACCATGTGTCTTGCTTCTCAGAGTTATACTTAGCAAATTCCCGTCAACAGGGTGGCTTTGTCGGTTTTTCACTTTATTTTTGTGGTTTCTGTTTTTTCTTGGTTAGTTAAATGATTTAGTTTATTGTAATAGAAATACTCTTACTCTCGCCACAAATGCAACAAGACTTAGTTTCTGAGACAATTTGTGAATGATAGGCTCAGATACAGTCAGTCATTGCTACCAGTGTTCTCACATCACCCTTCTGTCAAAGCAGAACATCACACTTTAGAAAGTACTGAAAGCGTCGAAGTGCAATCCTCATTACCAATAGTTGGGTGGTGGGGGCATTTGAAAACGACAAAGAAACAAAGAAAAACAAACAAACAAAAGGAGAAATGTTTGCCACATCAAAGGCTTATTTTATTGTACGATACCAAGAAGGCAAAACAAAATTAATGTTTTTATCCCTAGTTTCACTTTACAAGACCATGTCCGTAACATAAATATATAAAAAAATAAAGTGCACCCTTATTTGCCATTTATTTATCTATTTATTTTAAATGGAAGCTTTTAGAAATAAGGGAAAAATAAAAATGCAATTATACCCTCAGTTCAGTTTTGGACTGAACCACTCTGGTGCCACAAAGGATCTTGTTTCCATTTTGTTGTGACTTCTTGTCGAGTTCTTCCACCCTGTTCACAGTCACGGCCGATAGACCTCAGTTCCTTCTAGTGGTTTTAGTATTCCCTGTTTGTTCCCCTGCAGTGTTCTGTGCACTCCTGTTGTGTGTGTGTGTGTGTGTGTGTGTGTGTGTGTGTGTGTGTGTGTGTGTGTGTGTGTGTGTGTGTGTGTGTGTGTGTGTGTGTGTGTCTCCATGTATCTGAATGGCTGTGTATGGAGTGTACCGCTTTTCTCCTCTGTCTTTTCCCCTTTCATTATTAGTGGATTAGAACAGATTAGATTCACTTTATTGTCATTGCACTTCACAGGCACAAGGCAACCATAAATCAGACATCTAACCAGCGTACATAAGCATCAATAATAGTAAAGAGCAGTTAAGTTAAATATAATACAATGCCTATTTCCACAGTTACTGAACTATATATTATAGACATTGGCGCAATCGGAATATGTGTATGAATGTACAGTAGTGCACTGATGTATCAGATAAAAAGTGCAGTTAATGGTGCAGTGGTTACATTATCTGTCGGCATAATTATTGCTCTCTCTTGTTTCTCTCTGTTTACAAACTTTTGAGATAATTTGTCCTATAGTGCAAGTGACACTACTTGGTGGAACAGATTATTTTCTATTTTCTCCTTTGTTTTTGCTAAAATATGCGCATATATGTATACATTGCTATGTATATATGTATATATACATATATATATATATGTATATATATATATATATATATATATATATATATATATATATATATATATATATATATATATATATATATGTAAACACATGTATATATATATATATATAAACACATGTATATATATATACATGTGTATATATATATATATATACATATTTATATATATATACATACATATGTATATATATATACATATATATATATACATATACACATATATATATACATATATATACATACATATACACATATACATATACACACATATATATATATACACATACACACATATATATATATATACACATACACACATATATATATATATATATACATATATACATATATATACACATACACACATATATACATATGTATACATATGTATATATATGTGTTTGTGTTTGTACAAGGCAGAAGATTTGTTACTTCAGAAGAGTCTACCAAGCTGGTTTCCCTTTGAGTGACTCATTAGCCATGAAGTAGTCGTCAGGTTCTTGAAGGTCGGTGAGCCCTGGTTTAGCGATAGCAGCTATTAGCGCTTCTTACCTACATCTTGATGTGAGGCACACTGCTCAGCTGCTGCTGCTGCAACAAAAAAACTTGCAAGCTGCAACTCACAAGATCCTGCATCGTTCCTCATGCATGCAAATGAGAGACGACTGCAGCTGCTCCGCTAACCAAGTGATCAAAGTGGCGCTCCCGTGTGCTCAGCGGCAGTTTGATAAATCAGCTTTTACAAGCGCGTCGCTCGTGTCTGCCGGTGATGAGTGTCTGCTCTCACTCCCATCCCAGCTGACGAGGCCGCTGATGGAATGGCCTTTAGACAAACGGCTCCGTGGCCTCCGCTTCATCGAGCTCGACCTCACTTCATAATAATGACCGCGTTGGCCAATTCACTGAATGGGCCAACCCTTAGCCCGCTTGGTGTAGTGCTTAATTGCATTAAGCCTCATTAATCAGACTGTGTAATAGTGTATTTAATGTTGGCTCTTCCTTGTCGAGCCACTTGACCACACGCAGCCCCTGGCTGTGTCCCTGAGGGGCTCATTGGGCGCCACTCTAATCATTATGTCCTCTAAATCAGTGGTTCTCAGCTGGTGGAGTCTCAGGAGGACCCACCATTTTTTTTTATTTTTTTTTTTTAAACTTATGAAGTCGCGGGCCAAATTTATTCCACAGCACTCAAATTTAATCCACAAAAATAAAAACGCTAGCCCACTTTCAATCATGTCTAGTAGATAAACTATTTAATTTTGTGTCCTTCAAAATAAAATGCCCAAAAGGTTCTCTATACATATCTATCTATCTATCTATCTATATCTATATCTATATTTATATATAGACAGATTGATATAGATATATAGATATAGATATCTTTTGTCATTGTACAAGATATACAACAAAATTATAGTAGTAAGGTATGGTGTTACTTAAAATAAAATAGATAAGACATATAATAACTACAAAATATTTACACAACATGCAACAGTGCAACGACAGGTTCACGGTAGGCAGTGACAATGTAATAAGAAAAGTAAACATTATTGTTATTGTCCTCATGGGAATGAATGAATGATAATGTATAATAGGTATGTGTGAGTTGTTCGTCAGGGTGGCATTCTGTCCATGTAAAATCTCCTTAACACTCGCAGGTAGCCTGCAACTGACCTGAACTTAGTTCAGAAAACAATGGCATATTTGTCTCTATATAGCATAGGTGCCAAACTCTGGCTCACAGGCCAAATTTGGCCCACAGTGTCGTTATATTTGGCCCGTGAGGCAATACAAAATCACTACTAGAGCTGGCCCGCACGTATTACACAGCACATGTACCTGTATTTGTAGCTAATACTACAAATCCCAGAATGCTTGGCTGGTATTTTGCTGCATCAATCAGGACAGGACGTTCATTGAAGGATATTATTACAAAGACTTCTTTGGTTTATTGTTGTTATCTTATTTTTAAATTTACTATTAGCCTGTGGAAAAAGGTACTTGAAATTTAAATAGGACGGCTGCAAATAAAAAAGAGCTATACGATTTACATTTTATTTATTTTGATAAGTTTCTTTAATTTGAAATTTGATTTTGCATGTGTGCAATATGAAGTTATTTATTGTATAGTATTAAGCTTTGCTTGTTCCATATTCAGGTTGAAGCAAAACTTGTTTGGGCCCATATGGGTTATATCTGGAGGAAGATTTGTTTTCAATAAATATCAATGTTGGCCTGAGACTTTGCGCAAGTTTTGCATTATGGCCCCACTGTGTATTTGAGTTTGACAGCCCTCTATATAGGATATACATTTTCTTGGATTACTTTATTAAATATTCTATTACAATAAAATGTTTTCTTTTTCTGGGCAGGGGGTTAAGTTTCTTTGTCTAGGCACCCAAGACAGACAAATTTCACATTCATCTGTTTTGCCTTCAAAAAGCGGAGGTCAGGTTGCTTCCAGTGCAAGCAGCTGTTCCATTATGTTGCATGGCACAACACTGAGAGCTGCTCAGCCTGGCAGAGCACACAGCAGATGTTCAGCAGGTTGTGCACGGACTCTGGGCTGTTGGCCCTGCGGGTCTGACAGTCGCTGTCTGTGGTTCTATATCTACCTCACTTTGTTCCCTTTGACCCGAAGCCAGTCTGAATTCCCAGAAAACCCTTCAGATAGAAGTCAGATTTGAAATACAACTCAATATTCAACCACTTCCCTTTCGAAGTCCTCTTAAAGTCCCCAGAGCCACTCTTCACTCTCTGAAACATGAAAAAATTCAGCATGAATAAAAATTGTTTCCATACATTGAACAAAAATGATAATAAAAAAACATAATCTTAAATTTTAGCTTTGAATTTTGTAATTTGTTGGATTTACTTATTATATATCATTTATTTATGTTTATTCAAATCTTAATATTTCAAAGCATTTCTATCTCAGTCTTACATTGCACATGTCGCACCAAGTCGGCATCTATCATTATCTAATTCAGGGGTCACCAACCTTTTTGGCACTGAGAGCTACTTCATGGGTCCTGAGCCGTATGAAGGGCAACCAGTTTGCTAGATTCTCCTGAAATAACAAACTCTCTGAGTTATATATTATTATTAATCATACTCTTCTATGTGAAGACACTTATCAAGCTCATGAGTTCTCAATAATTATCAACAATGACTTAACAAGGTTGGATAAAATTGAATTTTAGACGCAGCTCAACGGGCTGTGCAATTTTTCGAACGGGTCTGCGGGCTACTAATGAGGTCCTTGGGGCCTACCTGGTGCCCGCGGGCACCATGTTGGTGACCCCTGATCTAATTGAATCCCTTTGATTTAGAGAGGTTGATCAATTTAAAGAATGCTTTTGAGGGAGAAATGCCAATATTTCAGTTATTGTTCAACCTAGAGTTTATTCTATATGACTGCTCCCTCAGCCAGTTCTCCCTTGCAAAATAGACCTGACCTCAAGTGGATTTCCAAACAAAATATATAAAATGAAATTGAGCTTTATCTGCGCTTCAAGGACGTTTTCTTCCTGTTCCACATACAACCCGCCCTCCCACAAAACTAGCAAGCTTATACTGATTAGAGGAATATTATAATATTATTATTGTATATTAATATTACTGTGCAGCCTCTGTCCGCTCCGGCCAGCGGTTGGTGGTTCCGTCTGCGCACAAAAGCAACATCTTTCTGCGCATGCTCACACAAGCAGGTTTCTGGATCTCATGTTGCGTTTACGGACTACAAAAGAGTTCGGACATGAACATTGGCTTAACGCTGTCTGTTAACAATAATGTGTGTAGACGCTCTTTCTCTCTCTTTTAGTTGAATTCTTTCGAATTTTTGTAATAGGCCTCTTTATATTTTTGTCCTTTCCCCCTGTTCATTCGTATCACTTTAATGGCTACTTATTCCTTGCATCCAGTAAAGGCTGCAAATGGCAGCTGCGTCTGTTTACTTACGCAGCAACACAGGCGCACTTGTATCTCTGTAATCGGTCCCTTAGAATAGAATAGAATAGAATAGATCAGAACAGACCAGAATAGAATAACTTTATTCCACGTTGTGGAAATTTACATAATTACAGCAACATGTAGTGCAATAGTGAAGAAAAAAGTATATTCATTGAAAATAAATAAAATAAAATAAACTATTTATTGAGTAAGAAAATTCAAGTCAAAAGTTTTCTTTTGAAATTGTGACCAAATAACTTAAACTTTAAATAAATAAAGATTAAAAAAATAAATAAAAAAATTCTGACTTTGGTCAGCACCTTTACTACCCACTAAAACAAAAGCCATACAAAGATGCTTGGCCTGCAAGGGACACATTGTGAAAGTACAAAACAAATAAAACGGAAAAAGAAAATACCTTTTTAGTAACAAATTTTGTGACGCTGTGTAATCTCGACAACGCAAAAAAAAAAAAAAAAAAAACCCAAAAAACAGCTTCAACGGTTCCGTACGCCTGGTATGTTGTAGCATTTCCGATCGCACCATGAACGCATCATAACACGAGCACACAGTCCTCGTCGTGCACACACACGCACACAGGCACACGGGCACACAGTCAGTCAGTCAGCCGCTACCTGCCGGGCGGAATGGATGTCCCACTCGGCTCCGACAACCGAACCCTCCTGCCCGCGGAGCCGCGGGAGAAGCCAGGCCCGCCATGACGGCGCTGGAGCGGGCGACGAAGAAGAAGCAGAGCGGCGGCCAGCAGTGGCTCCGGCGGCGGTGGTGGTGTCCGGGGCTGGATGTCGCTCCCGCCGCGGCTCGCTACGCCGCGCTGGCCGCCCTGTGCGCCCTGTGCTACGGCAACTCTCTGCACGGGGAGTTGGTGCACGACGACGTGTGGGCGATAGTCAACAACCCGGACGTCCGAGCCGGTTCGAGCCTCCGCAGCATCTTCACCAACGACTTCTGGGGGAAGAGGATGGCGGACAACACGAGCCACAAGTCCTACCGACCGCTGTGCATCCTCAGCTTCAAGTAAGTTCCTCCTCCCCGCTTCCCTGCTGCTGCTGCTTCTCCTGCTTCTTTTGGGCGGGAAGTAAGTAAGTAAAGCAAGTCCGCCGTCCTTAGTTGCACCTATTAACAATATCGATACTCCCGGTTTTGCTTTTTCTTTAGCCGCAGCGCTATTGATATTAGCCCCAAGTGACGGTCCCGGTCGCTGTCTGTCTGTCGCTTCCCAAACGCTGCAATTAAAGCTGACGTCATACAGCTGTTCCCATACGACGGACGGAACTGGCTGAAGCGAGAACGTTTCTACCTCCCATATACTGCCTTATTCAAGTTGTTCACTCTCAAGCGTCAGCAGCGCCGTTTTTGTTTTTGTTTGTTTACTTTATGCAACTTTATTTCCAAAATGTATAGTTAACAGACGAACAAACACTCAACAAGACCTCACGAACGTACAATAATTATTGTAGTGAAACAATAATTATTGTAATTAAAGTAGTTCATATTATAGTAGTAATATGAACTACTTTGATATATTTTAGTTATAGTTTATATATATACACAACTAAAATATAATATATCCAAGTACAAAAAAAACAAACGCTTCAAATAAGTCCTTATCTTGGCACAAACTGGGCTCACCTGTGAAATGCGCGCCTTAAACTGAAAAAAAAAAAAAAAAAAAGACGTTGAATTTTTGAATTCCGGTTTTCGAGCTGCCGAACGAATCGATGTCACGTTGTGGAGATTGTTCCGTGTCAGCACCACCGACCCCCTCTTTTTATTATCGCAGTGCTAAAACATGAGGCTTTAGTTTCAGACGTCGAAGAAGAGAATCCGGATAACCTTCAAGCTAGAAAAGAAAACAGAGGGGGGGCAAGGCTGGAAAACTTGTTGCGCAGCTTTTTCCAGACAACCAGTTTCTGTGAAGGAGGTGTGAGGAGTTGTCTCGGATGTGGGAAGTGCGACGGGGAAGTGGTGGACGCAGGGCGGCTGTGTTGGTGGCAAGAGCCGGGATAAGGTTCGCATGGAGCCGGATGAGGGCGGGCGGGTCCGCTGGGCTGTATCTCCAACACAGGGTGGGATGATGTCTTGTGATGTTATGTTGCATCGATTGCATTGAGAGGCAAAAGGAAAACAGCCCACACAGTGTTCCCAAATGAGGGGAAGCATGCCAGTTATTCATGGCTGGTGTAGAAACTCCAGGTACAGCTTCAGCATCAGCTCGCACAGTGTTTCTCAACCTTTTCTCAGCCACAGCACTTTTTTTTTTTTTTTTTTTTTACATCCACCAACACACCACCAACCAATGACACTTTTTAGCCTGGTAATCATAATATGGTCTCTACACTCACTCAGTGTGAACCTGGGAAACCTGTTTAGATGCACACAAAGCTGATATGCTGGGAGGAAAATAGGTTCACATCCCTTTTCAAGCGCAGTCACTCAACAACGGAATTTTTCATGGCACACCTGACACTATGTTACAGCGTAGTGGTTGAAAAACACTGATTGTTCATATATGTATATATGTATGTATATGTATATGTATATATATATATGTTAGACACTGAAATTGTGCTCGCAAGCTGCAAAATTATGTTTAAATTTGTATGAACTTTGTCAAGAAATAATCGGCCGGCAATATTCAGGTTGTGGTTAAGCAATGCAGACTAACTATTTCCTAATCTTGCTTGTGTACTGACATGTTTTACCGGTACTTTCCCAGACCCATTACAAGTGTGGCTCAGCCGTTGTTTCAGTGGTCAGTGGTCCGTTGCCTTCCTCCCACAGTCAAGGACCTCACAGCCACGTCTCCTTAATGTGTCCATGAAGCACTTAAAAGCTCACTAGTTAATGCTGACAATAAGACTCTACGTAAATGATATTTTTTAAGATTACTTCTTATTATTTTTCTTCTTCTATCATTATTATTATTATTATTATTATTATTATTATTATTATTATTATTATTATTATTATTATTATTATTATTACAATTTAACCTAAGTAACTAAGTAAACATCATCCAAAGGGATGTTTACTTTGTTATTTACACAATCACTCATTGCATGGAGGTTTAAAGATAATAGATAACGTAATGGTAACACTTTCAAATTCAAAAATAAAACAGCAGGATTGTATCACGTTTGGCTCAAGTTGTCACTGATAAATGAACATATTTTAGTCTGGAGGTGGGGCCCTGCTTTACTGGCAGCCGGCCTGGCTTGCACAAGATAAACAGCGCAACACCGAGAAGTAGTAAGATTTGTTGCCCACTCATGGATTCCTTCTTATAATTGAAGATGAAAGTCAGGAGATACTGAATTTGACTCCCGCAATACCGCTGGTGGTTCCAGTTGTATTTTTCCTGGAGAGGACATCAAGGGGAAGGTTTGGATAGTGTTGAGGAAACATAATTGGCTGGTGTGGTGACAGAAACAATGTGTCTCCAGGCACAACTCCATCAGCACGCTGCTCTTAGGATGACTTACTGCGGGAGTACTGGCTGTGAGGGTGGACCCACAGGAAATGTATTTCATTCCAACAGTGTTCCAACCTACCAAGCAGCCCCCTCCCTCCGTTTCTCTTGTGCACTCAGATGTTGAGAACGATTTTGGTTTTCTGAATCCTCCTCCTGAGAATAATGCCTGAAGCTCATTGAAGTGTTGGACCCTCAGCTCTCACAAGCAAACAGCATACATTTGTATGACAATAGCGTTCATAGACACCTATAGGATCTGGATCAGGAGATGATAGGTTTACGGAGATTTTTTATTTCCAACTTGTAAATGCTTAAAGATTTTTACCTTATTGAGAGATTATTGTACCAGATTGTTTGGATATTTAGGTATCTCCTTTCAAATAAATATTAAGACAGGTTGGGTGACACGGTGGCACAGTGGTTAGCGCTGATGCCTCACAGCATCAAGGTTGTGGGTATGTTTTCCGGGCCTGGGTCCTTTCTGTGAGGAGTCTGCATGTTCTCCCTGTCCAAAAACATGCATGTGAGGTGAACTGGAAACTCTAAATTGTCCGTAGGTGCGTATGTGAGTGCGAATGGTGAGTGCGTTGAACCGGCGACTTGTCCAGGGTGTCACCCTGCCTTCGCCCTATGACAGCTGGGAGAGGCTCCAGCAGACCCCCGTGAGCCTGAGCTCAAGAAGAAGCGGCTATTGAAAATGGATGGATAAGGGATTGAAGGTTTTCCACAAAATTTTTCTCAGCCAAAATGGAGCTCCGACATGCAGGGCTGTCAATCCATGAATTTTTTAAAATCTTGACTTTCTATAGTGAACTGTGATTAGTTTAGTTTTTTATTTGCATTTTTAAAATGCAGATGTTCATATTTATGTAAAGCAATCATTACCAGAATGTCTTATTTGGGAAACAAATGAAAACTTCTGTGGCTCTGCCTGGAGAAGTCCAGCTTTGTGTATGTCTTAACACTATTATTGTGTTTGACCAGTCTCGAAGTGTATAAGGGCGTTTACCCACTAGCCCTGTGCGGCTAGTGCCAGCCCTTCACGGTACGGGACAGCTCGGTTGAAAGGTATTTCCATAAGCCCGACTAGTACCTGAGCGTGGGCGGAGTCACGGTTGCAAGGCGAACCAAAGGTTTTTTTGTGCCTCCCGTGTCCCGGAAACCATAGGATTCACTTTTTGTATTAACCGTGGTTTTGTTTTGTTTTGTGCGAGACATTTTCATAGGGCTTAGAATGATTTTGTTTCATACTGTTGACTTGTATCAAAACACTGTCCTAGAAGAGAAAATGTAGACGCTGAAACGATCACCTGAGTCTCACAGTCGTTTATTATTGGACAAGAATATCCACACAACTTAAGTCCACACAAAGCACAAAACAGCAACAACTCTATTCGACCGGCGTTAACAAGCTAGCAGCGTTAAAATCGCTATAGGGAGTGAAACTTAGGAAACTTGCGAGCCAAAATCGCCGCCTCTTAAGTTTCCCTGCCAGGGAACACAACACAAGCAGAGCACGGAGTTAGCGGTGGTGGCTAGCGGTTTATCGACACGATTCAACGGCTCTACTTTGCAAATAGCCTTCAAACTAAAGTTGCTTGATGTTACAAAACACATTTACAGTCCTCAAGCATGTTTTCAAATATCGTCGTGGCCGACTATTCTCTCGTCGTCCACCGGCCGAGTCGAGCCCGTCTCACTCCCGTTGGCCACCGCGTCGGTGTTCCATCGCATCCGAATTAGGCTTAACAAACTTCCAACATTTTCTCTGTTCGTTCCACTCCGACTGTTCCCTGGTGCTTCGGTAGTCGCTCTGCATTTTTATTTTTTTATTTCTGCGGACACTGTTTCGCTGTACAGCGACGGCCACCGGCTGCGAAACCAGGAAGGCTTTTCATTGTGTGTCGCTCCGTCCGTCCAGCTCTCTACGAGCTTTTTCTTCACAGAGAACAGAAACGTCTGTAGTTCTACGTTCGCCCATGGCACAGTTTCATAATCTTTTCAGTTTTTAATACGTGAAACTGTAAAAATCCACACGCGGGGCATTTAAAAAATGGCGGTTTTGGTCTTTCGTGAGAGAGTGCCTTTGGCTTTCGTCAAAACTCTTACCCAATCAGTGCCCTGCACGTTGCTACGTCACCCATACGGTGTCAGCTCCGCTCGCTTCGAACCCCAAGGACGCAGGTACCAAAATCGTAACCCGTGGGACCGTGCTGGGGCCCGTGGAAATGCATCAATACCGACCCGTACCGAGATGTTACCGAGGGAGACTGTGGGTAATATTCAGTCTCTCATGGCATGGCATCATGCTTGTTTTAGGGACAGATGTGTTTCTGACCGTGTCATTTATTGCACGTATTACATCTACAGCTATTTACATTTTATATAACAAATGCAACAAAGTATCAGCTGTGACTTGCACATGTGAGAATGTGCAAGTAACTTTTCATGCATGAAGCAAAAACAGATGGCTTCTTTCCTTCAGCACCTTTGGCCCAGAGTCATTTCTTTTTCTTTTTGTGTTTGTCTGTTTCCCACATGGGTGAAAACACACTACCCCACACGTGACCGCCTCTTGAGTACTGCAGGGCTTTTTTTTGCCCCATCAACATAAAGGACATGCAACAGACATGAAAATACTTACAGGCAATACAGCCTCTGGCTGCTTTGTATAGCAGAGGCGTAATATGCACCAATAAATGAGCACTGATGAAGGTAAATCAAAGTCCAGGGAAATGAGAAAGGGGTTGGATAGAAATGCAGAGACTTGGTTGCGAGATGATAGTAAAATTGAAGGACAAGTAACAGCAGACAGACAAGGGAAAAGGAACAGATTCTTCTGTAGTGAAATGAGAGAAAGACAAAGGCGAATACATGGAGTTCATAGTAAATAGATAATGAGAACAGAAGTGTGGCAAAGAATAAATGAATGGCAGAGAAAATTATTGAGAGTAACATAATGTTGCCGTCTCTGAAAATCGGAGGGTTTCATTTTCTTCCTGCTTTTTTATCTCTAAGAATACAAAAAAATATCACAAGAAGATGTTGCCATGTTACTTGGCATACAACAATGTTCTACCCATATATTTAAAGCTCAATCACGTGCAACATTTGGTTCTGTTTCCTGCGGCCAAAAAGAAAAAAACAACTTGAAAAGCACATTGCCATAACGGTTAACTGCTGACAAAATGCTCCTCAGAATAATTAGCAAGCTATTTTTAGCATTGCCCCCTCCCCCAACCTTCTTTAGGCCGTTGCCCACTCTCAGCATAGAAAGAAAATACCAGGACAGGGAAGTCATAATAGCCGGTGTTTCTTGCA
This sequence comes from Nelusetta ayraudi, assembly GCF_046127955.1. Classification (NCBI taxonomy): domain Eukaryota; kingdom Metazoa; phylum Chordata; class Actinopteri; order Tetraodontiformes; family Monacanthidae; genus Nelusetta; species Nelusetta ayraudi. The sequence goes on along the minus strand of NW_027466185.1, from coordinate 6,159,818 downwards.
GACAGGACACTTTTCTCAGCCAGCACTCGGCAAAGGACGTACCAATTTGTCTGACTGCGATGTGATCCCAGTGCATGATGGGTATCAAGCTGACAGTCATGTCACATCACTTCACTTTAGCTGTCGAGTGCAGCGGCTTAACAAGAGCATTAGCAGTCTATCCCAGTGTTAACATGATAGTAGAAGCACTTTAATAGTGTCCAGACTTCACAGCACTTTTCTCATTAAATGTTAATGTAAGATGACTGTACTGAAAGTTGGTAATGCAAATCCGTGTTCCCCATGTTATGGAATGTCTAAATCAGGCACGGGCAAAATACGACCCAGGGCCATATGCGGCCCATTAAAGCTTTATAATCCGGTCTGGCGAACTTGAAGAAATTATATTAAGTCATAAAATAGCTGTATTTCATCCATTTTTTTCAGTGCTTTAAGAAAAAAAAAAATCAATAAATAGCTAAAGATAAAGAAACATTGTAACGCTTTTGTTCATTTTCAATGGACAATAAAGCACACGTTTTCTACATATCCCATGATATTTTTTCTCCTATGAGGTGGCTCACCAATATACTCCATCCATCTGCTGCTGCTCTGGCCCCTCTGTCAAATTTTAGAACTCACTGTGGCCCAACAGTCAAAAAGTTTTGTGTCTTTTTGGCTAGTGAACCCAATTCATGATCTTACTTTATGCAATAGTGCATTGTTGCCGCAATTACAACAGCGTGTCTGCACTTTGTATCAATGTTACAAAGATTTGTTTTTTGAGAACATCTCACAGGGAATAACAGGCCCTCGACAATATTTCAGACATACCTTTGTTAAATGATACCTAAGTGGAATGTTGGGTCTTTCACACAGTGTTGCCAACTTAGCGACTTTCTCGCTAGATCTGGCGCCTTTCCAACTCCCCATGGCGACATTTTTTGTCAAGAGCAACTAGCGACAAATCTAGCGACTTTTCCTGGTGTTATTGAAGACTTTTCTGGTATTTTGGAGAGACTGACATGGAAGCACATATCCTTCCTCAGCAGTTCCTGTTCTCATCGAGCAGTGGGTGCTGCCGTGAGCCCCTCCCCGCCCCAAAGTACAGTTACAGTGTTTGAAAGCCTCGAGGGTCGAGTTGCTCATTGCGCGGGAGTCTTGGGCAGCTGCAGTCAGGAGAGGAGCAGAGAAGAGAGAAGACCCTCATCACTCCGCATCCAGGCAGCAAATGAGTCGCGCACACTGAACCCGCTCTTCCTTACAGAGCAGGATTTAAATGTAAAGGTTTATTCATTATCACACTAAAATAAATCACTGCATTTGACTTCACCATTGCAATCAAGTGCAAATTGTCATTTATGCAAATTAGACGATGCTGTCATTTGGCGGCTTCTAGCGACTTTTAGGACGGCCAATAGCAGCTTTCCTTACTGAGGAGTGGGCAACACTGCATTCACGTTCAAAGTGTCGGTAGATGTCTTCGAAAGTAGAGAAGCATCATTACATTATTGCCATGTCCCTAAACGACACTGAATAAGCATTTCTCGGTCCACCCATCTAAAAGCAATTAACATGGGAATTTCTCTCCAAGCATCTGGCTCCATTGGAAAGTTTTCCAGTTTCAGCTAATAATGACTGAAAATGATAGAACAATCCTCGGTAGCAAAACTCTACTTCTAATGAATGATAGTTCTTGCTGAAGTTGCAATGCACTTAAATGTCTATTCACCATGTATGATATTTGCATTGTTCTTATTTATTAATACTGACCAATGACCAGAGTGCGAGACAAAAAAGTAAACAAATAAATCATTGATAATCTAGCTTTGATTTTTTTTTCTTAAACAGTTTTGGATTGCGTCTTGCCAAGTTTAAACTACTTATACTTTTTACTTAACAAGTCTTTTTGAAACTCTGGAAGATCTTCCGACTACTTTATTATTTAACTAATAGACAAAATTCATGCCAGAATTCCTTTTTGAGGAACAGGCTTTTTAAAAAAATATTCTCACAAATCTTCCCATCAAAGTTGTATTTTCCTCTTGTACTACTCACTCAAATGTGCTGATGAATTCTGCTTGATTATGATAGCAGTTTGAAAATCTACCAAAGGTTAATTTGACTTTTACCAGTTATCATTCATCATTTGTTTCCCATGCATTTTTTGACCAAACATTGGTAGCTGATAGAACTGATTGTTTTTGTTTTAAATACTGCTGTTGCCCATCACAAAATGGTCACAGCAATATATACTCAAGTATCCATCAGTTGCCATGCTTCATGCCAGTGCATCAGAGAAAGACATTAAACCGTGACATCTTCCCTTTTTCTTGTGGGGCGCGACCGCAGTGTGATGCTCTAAAAGTTTAAATTCATTTAAATTCCTCTGAAGCCTTCACTTCCCTGATGGGGTCGGGACCTCTGCTGTGCCTTTGGGGGAAAAAAACCCCTCCATCTTACAGGCCTTCGCTTGTTCTGCTTATATTGGAATCGGCTACAAGGGCAGATGAGTGTTTCCAGAGGTCTGGCTGAGATAATGCTGAGGAACTCTGCAACCTCGAGCAGGTTTTTATCTCTTGTCCTCATTCAATTATGTATAAAAAAGAGGGACAGTGGAGGCCACAGTCTCCTTCATTGCTTAATGGACTGGATGAATGCCCACAGAGGACCCCATTACAGCTCATCACAATCAGAGATAAGGGCTTCAGATGTGAAGTCATGTTCCTTTATGCTCTTCATGGCTGCTTTTTTTTGTCCTTTTCCTAAAGGAGGGGTGCAAGCAGCAGCAGCAGTGTGCGAATGCCATCTGTGGAGAGAATCAGACTTTTGGCAGTCACACTGATTAATATCAGTCAAAGCATTCACTTCTCATTCTGTATCATCAGGTCAATGCAGTTATGCATGTGAACTGGAAATGGGAACTATCTCGATTATGCGATACAAATGATGATAATCTAGGTACGAATTGTGTATCTCCGTGTTAAAGGTTAAGTGTGTGTCTAATATAGTGTGTGTGTAATATATTTGGAGATTTTCAGACCAGACAGCATCAAGTGGTTACGTTTTAGATTACAGTGTTCACTCACTCTCCCTGCCCCTCCTGAGCTTGCCAGTGAACTACGGTGGCCTGCGCACCCAAACCTGGATACCTCGTCCACCTTCTTCTTCTTCGCTAGTTTCTTTGAGGACACCAGCATTCACCCAAAATACCAAACTGCGCTGTTAGGCAGCTGGATTGTCCACACCAGGCTTCTTTAGAAATGTGGCAGTGCAAGATGGCAGCTAACTGGGAGCAAGACCCTTGATCTATGTATATGTTTATATATTTAAATAAGACCCATTCTATGGGTAGAAAAACCAAAATATTGTCATTGTACTGCAATTATACACTTCTATTGATGTATTTATGGGCAGTATATTAAGCTTTTACTAATATAAAAATGATAAATCAGGCCAGATTCTACACACTGGACCTTTAATTCTCCCTGGGGGACTAGTAGTTTAAGAGGCTCCGATTTGGTGTTGGAAATCCAATATTCAGTTTGAAAGCATTAATGCACTTTTCATTTATAATTCCCAACCACTGTTAAAAATGGATTGATATCATGTCTGGGATTATAAAAAAAACCCACCTAATTCAGAATATGTAAAAGGTAATTTTCATTCAGAAAACCGCGCTTTAGGTAAAGCTGACCTCGTCTCCATATTGTAGTGGTTCATGGGGCCATTGAATTACACTGCTCGTGGTTTATTCTATCAACTGTTTCTCACTGTCTTTGTGAGAGTGTTCAAATAATCTGTACATATCTTTTATTCATGAAGATAAGATGCAGAGCTAAATGCTAAATATTCCTCCCCTCTTTTTGACAGGTTGAACATCCTGCTGCACGGCACCGCGCCTCTCTATTTCCACGTGGTCAACGTGTGCTTGCACTGCGCTGTGACCTGCCTGCTCATGCACACGTGCGAACGCTGTGTGTTTGAAGACACCAGACTGGCTCTGGTCACTGCGCTGCTCTTCGCTGTGCATCCCGTCCACACTGAGGCCGTGAGTACCATCAAAACACCTGCCACCAGTTTGATAAGTTGCAATGCTGCCTTCTGAGCTCTTTGGGGTTCTTTGAAAGAATATCATGTAGCGGTTCAAGAAAGTATGTGTGGGAAAGAAGTGTGTAGATTTGCCCAGAATCACCCATTTAAAGGTCCAGTTTGTCAAATGTATGTGTCAAATCAAAATGTATGATTTTATTTGCTTGTAAAAGCTCAACATATTGGCTATAAATTCATTAAAAAAGTGCATACTCGCATTACAAATAAAAAAAAATTGGTTTTCCTACCCTCAGAACAGTACTCGTATATGTGTAAGACTATACACAGAGCAATTGAGGTTTTGCTCCCAGTAAGCTGCCATCTTGCACTGCCATTCTTTCAGGAAGTCCACCTGACAGTAAACTTAATATGAAATACGCTGTCAGTTTTGCACACTGGACCTTTAATCAGTAGTCACTATGACATTAGATCTACGTCAGAATGTCAATTCTGTGACTCATTTTCTTGGCCGTCTAAGTGATCATTGGCGCACAGTGAAAACATGACACTTTCTGTTGCGTGTACATTTTTGTGATAAACACATCGCAGGAACATAAAGTTCCTTAAAGTGTTTGCCAGTGCTCCAGTAAATACAGCCTTGTATTGTATTGCCAAAATCTTTTCTCTGAACTCTGTTGTGTAAACCTGGATGTTTTGAGATGTGGTAAGATAATTCTCAATACCCACTTGGACAGTTGGAGACTTGAATAAGGCATGACGTTGGAATTCCTTAGTAGGAGAAGCAATCAATTATGATGTCAGCGTAAGGGTGGTGTTTTTTGTTGTCCAAAACACTCTTTTATAATTGCTTGCTAATATGTCACTATCCCTCTGACCTGGAGCTGTTTAGAGAAGTTCTCTTTCAGTTTCTTAATACTGTCAAATGTAGACACTAATTCCAATAGCTAAGAGCCCATAGTTTGTGGTTGCAAGACCGCTGTGGGTTTGAGATACAGTACCATCTTGGTTTTTAAGAGTATTTCTCTCTGTCTGTCAGCAGCCATTTTGGTAGATTGCCATGATAAAATATCTTCAACTTAAAATTTGGAAGCAGTACAGTGTTGACTTAATTTAGTCCTGTGGCATGTCTATTGTTGTCATTTGGAACATCTGCTCTGTGTCTTTGTGATTCCTAAAAGCTATGCCTGTGGAATCTGGAAATAAAAATCCAAGTAAAATACAGGATCAACTGTAATTCATTGTTTTTAACGATTACAGGAACAGTTAAAGCCTGTGTGTCTTCAAAGGGATGTTTTACAAAAAAGGAATGGAATACAGATCAGTGCCAGGAAGGGAGGCTGGGAGGTGAAGAGAGCAGTGGAGTGTGTGCACAGACAGTGGGGAGAAAATGTTGAGCGGAGGAGTAGGGTAATCAAAGGAATGCTGGGCGGGTTGGAGGGGAGGGGGGAGGGGGTGAGTAACAGAGTTGAATAGAGAGCAGTGGGGCTGGGGCCTCCACAAATTAGGTCCAAATTATCTTTTTGGACCTAATTTGTGCAAGAATCTTGATCAAGATGTTTGCTATCCAACCGTGTTCAGACACTTCAATGTCTGAGAACAAGCACCAGTTCTGGTGAGTTCCAGTTGAAATAGATGTGAGGATGAACATTTTGTTTCCTCGTAAATATTCTTGAGTCCCTTAGTGATTGACTTGAGTCTAGAATAAGAAGCAACAAAGATGTTTACTCAGCAGACTTCACAAGATTAAAGTCTCTTGAAGTACTGTCGACTGTTACTGTTGACTGTCTTACTGCAGTTCTTTGTGGAAAACCATCCCAAAAGCTCAGCAAAGTCTATTAAGGTGTGTGAATGGTTTTTCATCGGTCTGGCTCGACTTCCAATGGGGATACCAGATGTGGGTGGACCTGCCACTGACACACGCACACACACGCACACACACACGCACTCGTTTGCGCACTTTTGTTAATTTCTTCCGTTAATCATTTCTGCCATAGATTCAGTAGATTCACCAAGGTGCTGGAAACATTCCTGGGAGATTCTGATCCATGTTGATCCCATGACAGTGTGGTGTAATTCCTCCTGTTCTTCTTCTTCATCTCGGAGCTGCTCTACGTGGTTGAGATACATTGACCGCTGGCCAGTGAACTCATCATCTTCTTCAAGGAACCCGTTTGAGATTTGTTTTGTGCTTTCAGGAGATGGGTTGGACTCGAATCAAGTCGATTCTGCTGTGTTTTCATGTAGTTCCATTTAGAGCAGGAAGCAAACACTGCTGGTGTGGCTGCAGCTGTATTTGTTGTTGACTTGGCAAGCATTTTCACATTGAAGACATAAACAGAACACACACCGGGCTTTTCTTGGTGGCTATGTCGTCACTTTACTTTTGATGGCTTTCGATTGTTCAATTACACAGTTGCTGAATTGCTCCTCATCATGGGGCTGTGGTCAACTACCAAGTGTTGCTTTTCCTTGTGTGCTCATGGACACATTCCTGCTGTGTATGTGAAATAAACCCAAAGGAGGAGAATCTGCTTTCTTTTTAATTCCCAGTTTTTTTTTTATTTATTTATTTTTTATCTGTAGGTGCTAAGAGCCTTTCACACATGTCAGGGGTCATGTGACACAACATCACTACCCAACAGGACCGCCATCAGCAGCTACTGCAATTGTACATTGCTGTGCGTCACAGAAAACCTATAATCAATTCTAACACTACTATTAATATTTAATCTGCTATCATTAGGACTAATTTGAAATTTCTCTCAACATTTCAAACTGTAGTTATTTTGCCAGGATTTATACGATTGTGATATGATTTTCTCTTTTAATGCTAATTGATGGAAGGCCTGCCTTGTTTCTTGGCTAAATCCTTGTAAAATCTTTTGAGCCATTATTTATTTATGTGAGCTCCGATCTTCCACACACAGTCATGATACTCAGTCAGTGTTGATTTATTATTTTCATCCTCCTCAATTAAGATTCATCAACACGAGGCCTGTTTGTGCCATTGCTTGAATGTCTCAATCTTTTCTCTTCATGCCTATCACTGTAAAAGGTCCAGTGTGTAATATTTGGAGATTTTGAAGAAGAAACGGCAACATCAAGTGGTTATATTTGAGATTAATGCCCTCTTTCGCTCACCATCCCTCTCCCGAGCTCGCCAGTAAACTACGTTGGCCTGCGCACCCAAACCTGGATACCTCGTCCACCTTCTTCTTTGTTGGTTTATTTGAGGATGCCAGTGTTCACCCGAAATACCAAACGCGCTGTCAGGCAGCTGGTTTGTCCACGCCAGGCTTCCTTAGAAATATGGTGATGCAAGATAACAACTAACTGGGAGCAAAACACTTGATCTGTGGATATTCTTATATAAGAATAAGGGCATATTCACACCTGCCCTGTTTGCGTCGGACTAAAGCAGAAAAGTTAAATAAGGACTGTTCTAAGGATAGGAAAACCAAATGACTTTTACTGTACTGTGGGTATTCACTCTTTTTGATGTACTTATGGGCAATATATTAAGCTTTTACCAATATAAAAATTATAAATCAAGCCAAGTTTTACACACTGGACCTTTTAAGTTGCAAACAAAACAAACCCAAGAAATGTGTGTGTGAGTTGAGCCTGGTGTCCTGTTGCCTGGCAGTCATTCAGTCGCTCTCCTCGGTGAATCAGGCTCCTGTTTCAGAGCTGAAAAGCCTCCATTCATCCTCCTCCTTCTCCCCTGTCTGCTGATAGCAAGCTGCCCATGTGTGGATCCCATCAGCCATATGTGTGCTGTGTTGCGCTGGGGCTCACCCAGACACGCACACACGCACACGCACACGCACAAGCACGTGCACCGAGAGAGACAAAACGTTGCTGTTTGAGGGCGTCCGCACCGCCGAGGACGGACCGAGTTGCGCTCAAAATTGTAAAGAGAGAGACGGAGAAAAAAGAAAATGCAGTTTACTCCAAAATGTGCTGAGGTCGGTTAGTAACTGCTCACTTTGAGTGTTTGGGTGTGTTTAACTGTGAGCATTGCACTCGGATTCCCCCCAGTGCTGTTTTTTTTTTTTTAAGAGAGGCAGCTGCAGCTCAGATTCCTGCACAATTATGTAATGGGCCTGAAATAAAGCAAATCTCAGCCAGAGAGAGTGAGACAAACTCTGTAGGTGCACTTCATCTCGTCCTCTCTCCATCACTCTGCCCAGTGTTGGCAAACACTGGATATCACACTTTGCAAGACACAAACCACTGGGGTCTTTTTTTTTTCTTCTAAACTATACAGTAATTACAGTAATTATGAGAAACATTCAAGTCAATCTATATACAGCAACAAACAAACAAGAGCGGATTATATTTTTTATATTGAAATATAATTTGAAATATGTATATTTCTAATTTGCCTTGTAGGTAAATAATCAACACACACCTCCTCCTTATGAAAAACACCTGTGTAGTGTACAAGTTTGTGAAAATCCATTTCACTTTAGATACGGACGCATCCATACTGATACCAGTATCAATACCGATACCACGATTGAGTACTGTACTAGTAATTGTAAAATATGTGCCAATACCACGACACAGATACCATTTGTGTATGTCAGTATATGACAGTTGTGTTAAATATGTGTTTGTACTGCCGTGACACTTGTTCTAGAAAAACATGCTGAGGAATGTAATTCAAATCTCTGAAAAAAAAAACCCTTAGTAAGTCTATAATGTGTAATGGCCTCATGTACTAGGTAAGTTCTCGGTATCAGTATTGGTGACTGCTGAAATGCAAGTCCAATGAAAGCAACGAAATCAAAGGGAAAGATTGACACAACAAAATTATAAAAAAAAAAACGGGGGAGGAAATAGAAAGGAGAGGAAGAGCAGTGATGGCAGGAAGTTCCTGCTACATCGGACTGCACATGTGTTTGCTGTATTCAGATAAAGGGAGTAACAGCAGCAGCAGCTTCTGTGGCTTAGCATCTACTAGCGCTTTAGCAGACAAACATGTTTACCTTAATTTCCCCTGTGTTTATGTGTGTGTCTGTGTGTGTGTGTGTTGGGGGAGAAGGGAACTCCACACATGATTTATTCATGCGCTGAAAGTCCAACCCGACCTGGGCTCCTCCTGCCATTTCTCACCTCTCCATCGCTCTTCATCCTTCACTTCCTCCTGTGTTCTCCTCCCTTTCATCCTCCTCCAGAAGGGCGAGCGTTTGTAGGGGACTAAGCAGTGCGGCACACACACACACACACACACACACACACACACACACACACACACACACACACACACACACACACCTCCAAAAGCAAGGAACCATCGACTTTAAGATGCAAATAATCCCGCTTTGTGTCTTTGCAGTTTGATCAGAAGGCTCTTTGCTCCATGGAGCGACTGTGTTTTTTTACCCTATAAATATTTTATTTTATTTTATCTTTATTTTTTTTCCCATCCATCTGTTTTCAATTCCCGCTTCTTCCTGAACTCAGTGTTGGGGGCTTTATTTATTTTTAATTAATATCATGTTCGTTCTCTTTGCATTGTCCAGGTTGTAGTACTACTTGTTAACATAACTGTCGACCCACTACATGCCTGTTTGCCTCTCAGACTGCTATTAGCTTTGGGACTGTGAGGCTTCACTGCCGTGGTTCCTGCATTCTTCATGGGGGGAAAATCTACTTTAAAGTCCATCCACTCCTCCTCCTCCTCCCCCCTCTCCTCCCCCCTCTGTCTCTGCCCTACACTCTACTGTCATTCCAGGCCTGCTTTCCATCAGCGTCTCCTTGACTTGTTTAGCTGCTCCTCCTCTGCCAGGTCTCCACTCACTGTACGTGAAAAAACTGCAGTCCGGAGCTGTTCCTCTTACACTAGATCACCTTTATGGAAGAGAAAATTCAGAGCGATTGACGTCGTGTAGTGTTCTATCACCTCAACAGGCGGAAACCTAATAGATTGAGTTCACTTTTCCAGCAACAGTCAACGGCCCCATTGAGGAACTGTGCCAGCTGTGAACTTGTGGCTCCTGGGACTCCACCAGTTGAGAACCACTGGTTTATGGTGAATGAGTCTGTGCAGCTGTCAATCAGCCGACCTAATCAAAAGCATTAAATGAGAATGCTAATCAGAAAACCCTGTCAGTGATCATTAAATGCACACAGGTTTTACGCCTCCTGCAGGCCGAGTTAGTTTCAAAGGACAATTAAGAATGTGTTTATAACTGGATGGAAATTTGCACCAGAATACTATTATTATATATATTATTATATATACTAGTACTTTGTTGTTTGTGACGAACCCTAGAGGCTGCTTGGTGTGCCAACACTCAGAGGGCCGGGTTGAATGGGAGGTCTAAGTGGTGGTGTCCAAACAAATAACACCAATAAAGGTGTATAGGAGGTCTCAAAGTTCACATGGACACACACACACACACACACACACACACACACACACACACACACACACACACAAAAATAACTCTGCACAGGAAGAGTTGACTGGGTTCTGTGTTTAGACCCTGGAAAACAAACAACACTGTCCAATTTCTTCGTAATAAAACAATTTGTAGTAACTTCTGATTTGTAGCTTGGTTATCGGGAATATTTTTGGTTATATAACAACATTTTCTATTCAAACAGAGGAGCCGTACTTTGAATCTTATACAACTGTGAGGAGGGAACTTTGAGTAAATCATTGAAGTTATCCTGAAGCCCGGGCGAAGTGTTTTTTTATTCATTTATTGAAAAAAAAAAAAAAAAAAAAAAAAAAATTGGCACCCCAACCCTATATTGTTTAAGCATCTACACTGTCCTTCCTGCGAACCCCGAGCAGGAAGTGCCCCCTGCTCCACCTCCTCCGCTGACTCCGTGAGTGCCTCCTTCAGGTTGGATCCTGTAATTCCAAGTGCCCGAATTCAAGTGGATTTGCTGATGAGTCTCGGCTTCAGCTGGCTTATGTTATTTATTTGTAGGTGGAAGAAATTGATGTAACACAGCTGCAACACAAACTTGCGTGTTAATAGAAAGCAGCAGGATCAGTTGGTTTTCTCTTTGATTGTGCAAAGAGCTTCCAGACACCTTTGATTGTGATTTACTTTATTACTTTACAAATCAGAATCAGAATCAGAAAGACGTTTATTGCCAAGTAGGTTTAACACTTACAAGGAATTTGTTTTGGTGTAGTTGGCACTTCAAAAAAGAACAGCTAACCATACTAAATATCTAAAAATATATATACAGGAGAGATAAAATTAACAAATTACAAATGTACAAAATAACAAATAATAAAATATAATGTGCAACATAAGACCGTTGTGCTAAGAAATGTGTGCAAGAATGGGACGTTAATGAAACGCATATTGTCTATGGATGGGGAGTTGTGGGGGGACTCAGGAACTGTTAATGAGGACAGTTGCGGACAGGAAGAAATAACAGATGATTGATTGATTGATTTTAATTCTAATGGGAATTTAATCATTACTTTGTAGACACACCCAGTGTCTACAAAGCCAAATGGCTTTCAGACAACTTGACTTGAAAACCAAACTGGTTGCTCATTGCAAGTAAGTATGAAGGCAAGTAAGAAGACAGAAAACAGCAGATAGGTAAATCCTGATTCTGAAAACACTTTTTGATTTTCTGTAGAATATGCAAGTGTGAGTTTTCATTATGTTCTTTTATTATAAACTGTTTCCAAAAGCTTTCCGCCATTGGAGTTGTGCCAAAATCAAAAACTGAGTTTTACTCATCAGTAATTTTCTCCCATAATAATTTTCTTTTTGTTATTGCGGCTATGATTTAAAAACAATAAAAATCAAACAATATGTTCAAATTAACCGTATTAGCGTATGAAACTGTCTAGTACCAGCCGGCTGAAGTACATTGACTTCCTCTTGCTGATGGTTGCCATGGTGACTCATAGTATCACAGCTCCATTAATGTGGGCTTTGTGCCATCATGGTGCTTGTGCTTAAAGGTCCATTGTGTAAAATTTGGTAAAAGCTTAATACAATGCCCATAAATACATTAATAAAAGTGAGTATTTTGGTTTTCCTACCCTTAGAATGTTTTTTATTTATATATAAGAATATACATAGATCAGGAGTCTGGCTCCCAGTTAGTTGCCATATTTCTAAGGAAGCCTGGTGTGGACAATCCAGCTGCCTGACAGCGCATTTCATATTTAGGGTGAACGCTGGCGTCCTCAAATAAATCAACAAAGACGAAGAAGGTGGATGAGGTATCCAGGTTTGTGCTCGCAGGCCACCGTAGTTCACTGGCTCTTGGGAAAGGAAGGGTGAGCGCGTCAGTCTAAAATGTAACTGCTTGATTGCGCTATTTCCTCTCAAAATCTACAAATATTACACACTGGACCTTTGATATAAGGTTAACACACTCAGAGTTGACTGTTCTGGAACCATATACCAGCTCACGGTCCGTAAACCCAAAGTTAACGGTGAGATTCAGAGATTGTTAAATCTCTGTCCTGGAATAAACCCCCAAAAAGTACTCAAGATAAAAAACAAAAAAACAACAACAAAAGAATTGAATGACAGTGTAATAGTAAGACAAGCCAGTAGAAATAGCGGCACACAAGGACAGGACAGAACAGCACTGAGGACTAATCGAGTCAGCAGTCTCAGAAACCTGTCACATAATGCATCTTCTTTTCTCAATATCTATTATTATGTTGGCCGCCCTTTAAAAGAAGACATCTCAGGCAGCACTTGCATGTGGGCAACAGAACAGCTTCAATAGTGATTCTTGGCTGTGTTGACGGGCCTCCGATCCACAACCACTCTGATCTCAGCCACATCCACAATAACAGCTAGAGTCTCCAGCAGGTCAAGTTTTTACATTCACTCTTTCACAGCAGCAGGATATTGGACATCTTCCAGCACCACAGACGCTTGAATTGCAGCTAATATATATATATATATATATATATATATATATTTATTTTAAAAATGTGCGTGTGTGTGTGTGTGTGTTTGCGTTGCAGGTGTCTGGGATTGTTGGCAGAGCTGACGTCTTGGCAGGTCTGCTGTTCTTGCTGACGTTCCTCTTCTATACCAGGTGAGGGATTCTGCCTCATGCATGCAGCAAATAAACATGTTGGAAAGGTTCATATAATCTGAAAGCGTTTTTGAAACCTCCAGTGTTAAATATTTGGAGAAGAAACAGCGACATCAAGTTACACTTTAGACTGCCGTGCTCACCCTCCCTCCCCTCCGCTTGCCAGTGAACTATGGTGACCTGCGAGCACAAACCTGGACCTCGTCCATCTTTGTCCATCTTCCTCTTCGTTGGTTTATTTTTAGGCTGTCAGCCTAAGGAACCAGGCTTCCTTAGTAATATGGTAGCTAACTGGGAGCAAGACCCTTGATCTATGAATATTCTTATACATAAATAGAAACAGTTTTAAGGGAAGGAAAACCAAATGCCTTTTTTTGTATCCACTTTTATTAATGTATTTATGGGCAGTATATTAAGCTTGAAAATCATAAATCAGGCCAAACTTTACACACTGGACAATTAAAAATGGCACTTTACAAGTATTGCAGTGAAAACATGGCTATAATAAAGATAAGTTCTCCTTGCTTGACCCCTGTCATTATGTGATTCATCTGATTATTTATCCTGTCACTTTTGCGGCCATCTCACCTGTCTTTAGGAGTGTGAGCCTGCACGCCCCCGACGACTCGCTCCCCTCCACAGCCTCACCGGGCCGCCTGCTGATCAGCTTGCTGCTCGGCACCTGCGCCATGCTGGTCAAGGAGACGGGCATCACTGTGTTTGGCGTGTGCGTGCTGTATGATGTCCTGGTGCTCTGCCGCAAACCTCTCATCAAGTAAGGACTGTTTAACGTTGTGTGTGTGTGTGTGTGTGTGTGTGTGTGTGTGTGTGTGTGTGTGTGTGTGTGTGTGGGTATATATGTATATATACATATATTATATATATACTATTATATACATATATTATATATTATTTATATACTATTATATACATGGAGTTCTTTGTCCTTAGACATTGATGTTACTGTGAATGGTTGTCCCAGACACGCCTGACCCTGAGTGCAGGAGGAGGCGGGTATAGAGGATGGATAGATGGATGGATGGATGGATGGATGGATGGTTGAGTGAGATTATGGCCACAACTCATTGTATTTTTATTTGCTGTTCTCTCAAACATGCTGTGAAGAACCTTTTTTTTTTTTCATGTGATTTTCATTTGATGACTTAGATTCTCTGTCATTAATTTACATTGGATCATTAAGCCCATTTTCATTTATTGGGACTTTTTATTTTATTTTATTTTTTTATAGCAAAAACCTTCAACGGGTCATTGGTTTAATGTTTCAAAAGCTTTCACGTTTTTTGAGTATTTCCAAGGGCTTACAGCCTATCTTTTTTAGTAAGCTGTCGCCCCTACTCTAGATGTGACACAGATATGGTGTCACACTATTAGACTGAATGTTCTGTGAGACATGTTAGATGGATTTAACTGTAGCTCTTCGTATGTGTGCGCGTGTGTGTGCATCTCCACAGATGCCATTATCCATGTCCCACTTTTTGCTATCATGCTGTGCGGCGGCGGCGGCTGCTGCTTCTTTTAAAAGAGGTCTACAGTGATAATGGAGGACAGATGCCTGGAGAGCAGTGAACCCCAGATAAAACACTCAGTCAATATAATCATGTGTCCTACACTTTTATGAATAAACCATCATGTCCTTTGTTGATCTTAAGCCCCAGTGACAACGGATTATGTGTATGTTTTCCTCTGGAAACATCATTTAGTAAGTAATAAGAATTATAATTTAAAAAAAAAAATTGAGATACTCAAAAGCACAAGCAGAATTTGTGACATTTTCTGGCATTTTTCTCTCTTTTACTTTTTTGGTCATGAAAAAGGATGAAGCCAGTTTATTTCCCTTCCCTTACTGCCTGCTCCTGCTCCCAAATTAAATATCCAGTTCTAGGAACGTAAAGACACAAAGTGAATGCCAAACTATGTGCAGAAGTGTGAACTGAGGGTCCCCAGCACAAATTTGCTTTGGGCTTGTTTATTCAAAGTAATGGTGGACTTGTTTTTGTCTGGAAGACTTTGACCTGAAGGTCTAGTGTGATATTTAGAAGAAGAAACAGCAACGTCAAGTGGCTACGTTTCAGATTGCAGCGCCCTTTCACTGTCCCCTCCCGCTCACGAGTTTGCCAGTGAACTACAGCGGCCTGTGCAACCAACCTGGATACCTCATCCATCTTCTTCTTCATTGGTTTATTTGAAGACGCCAGCATTCAAGCCAGTGCACGAGCAGCAACAGCAACCAGCGCTGTCAAGTGTGATTTAGCTCTGTGTAGCCTGAAGTCTCTGCTCAACAGTGGTTGTGTATGTAAAGCCAGTTCCAGATGTTTTGGGAGCCTCCCTTAGGTGTTGCCCTTTCTGGAATGTACTAGAATTAGTCTTCTGCCACAGCTCTGGGTGAACTGATTGCAATGTAAAACACTGCTGTGTGTGCGCATGCACTTGTACGTGTGTGCGCGCATGTGCTTTGATGGGTTTAATCTGCATTAGAGGTTATTTTAGGAGAACCACTCTGGAGCATCTGTCACTTGCAAGTATTACAAACGTCCACAAGCTGCGGCTTAGCTTTGCTAAGGGAATTTATGTACTCTGCTGTCCTCTTTATGTATTCATCTATATATGATGGTGAATATTAGCTCTGGGGAAAAACGTTGCTAAATTGCTTTTACCTAAGTTGCAACTTACTTGGCTCCACACATAAGTGATGTTCAGCCATTCTTTGAGGTTTTCCTTGTATTCTTTTTTAAATCTATTTTGTTTGGTGGCTGTTTTTATCTCCTTTATCTCCTTTTGTCCTCCACAAGGCTGATACATTAGCTGGGAGAATGATGTCTGAAAGCAGATTTTCCTCGGGTTTTACCATCCATAGTAACCATAGAAAAAAAACTCACTCCATTTCATATGGGGCCAAAACAAATCAAATGTGCATGTTGTATACAGTTTCTTTTAGCAAGTAAAGTGTATTCATGTAGCTTCTTTTTTTTTTTAGCAGATATAAAATCTGTTTTACATTAAGAGCAAAGTTCGACTAAAGATTGGGCCATTCGTTTACATATATAATGTAAGGTATCATATATTCAAAAGAAAAACAGATGAAAGGAGAGTGATGGCCGAGAGAACAAAGTGGATTCATGCAGTTACAGAAAATTACAAACAGGAAAAAAACAGTTGCAGTCAGCAGTTGAGGGTGTCGGCAATATACAGGAGCGACTGAGCCGGTACTTTGTGGGAGGTTGTTTGCACAATAGGTTTCCCACAATCATGGCACAATACAGCGATAAAGAGCTGTTTTTGAAAATCACTGCTGTTAAAAGCTGCTGGCGAGCTGAACACACACACCCACCCACTGAAACATTTTCCACAGAAGTGAAACTGTCACTGGAAAATGTGACAGCTGATTTGAGTTGGTTTTTATTTTGAAGGCTGTGCCCCATAATCAGAAGCACATAAATTTTGATACTGTCTTTCAAGTACAATTTCTAACTGCTGTAATCAAGGCATACATGGTATATTCACTTTAACTTTAAATTGCACGTTCCCCACAGAAATGACTGACAATACGCTAAGGCTGCAGTAATGTTAAAGTAAAGACTCGTTGATAGTTTGAAAAATATTCCTTAAAATGCAACTGATTGAAAGCTTTTGCTTATTTGTGAACAAGTGCCAGATGTTTATTGTAGTTTTATATGGTTTTGGGAGACAACTGCTCACACTTGAAAGAAAAAATTTTTTTTAAAAAAGAAAGAGAAGTTGGTCCAAATCCAGTGTGAGTCGTCTGAAAAGTAGCAAAGCATAAACGGAGCTTCACAGCAGCAGGCTCAGATAACAGGGCTGGAAGCCCTGCAGTGTTTATTTAATTTCCATTTCAGATTATTTCAGCGTTGGAGTTGAAGTGTAGACCGACTGCTGCTTCATTTTCACTTTACTAATACCTCATTTCTTTGAAGTGGAAAGAAAGTTGCCCCAGGCAGCCGAGCTTGACCTCCACTTCTTGGAAGTTGTTGCAACAAGTTGAGCCGTCGGCCCGGACTGACAAGTTTTGCTGAAACAGTCTTACGAAGAGAAATTGGATGAAGACTAGATGCATTCGGATGATTTTTGTATTTTTCAGTACTGCCTGATATTGTTTGCAAATGTAACTTTATTTGACAAAGTATATAAAACAAACTCCACTGGTTAAAGTCTTGGTGTATAGTAATAATGAAGCTGCTTCCACTTCAGTCTTGCTCACACTTCAATTCACAAAGACAGACATGAAAAACAACAGCAACAGACGTTTGGGGGCGTCAAGGTAATCTACGGGTAACAAGTACAGTAGTATACTTGCATTTCAGTACTCACTGATACCGATACAGAGTACTTAATAAGCCCATTACACATTATAGAATTACTTGGAATTTTTTTCCACTTTTCCACAGATGTTCAGTTATTTGGACAACACTCCTCACAATTGTCATATGCATACATACACAACTGATATCAGCTCATATTTTATGAGTACAAGTAGAGTACTCAACCCCATCATCGGTACCGGTACTCGATGCTGGTATCAGTACCGATACCCAATACTGGTATTGCTACCGATACCTGATACTGTTTTGGTACCCGATACAAGTATCGGCATCGGTGCGTTCCTAATTTTCCCCGTATGCTGCCATGCACAGGCCCTCTCAATTTGACTATGGGGAAAATAATGTGCTGGCTGCTGTGAGTGTGGATGTTGCACTGGACGCTGACAAATGTATTTGCCAAGCCCATAAAGGATGAAGCACTGCGAACGGTGTTCCAGAGTTATTAAATATACAGCAGCAGTTGAATAAAGTTACCCAGGCCGAGCGCTTTATAACAACAAAGAACAAACAATTAACATCTATCTCGTGGAGCTGCAAATGCACAAAAAAAAATGTACAACTCTGGGATTAAAATGCTCGCATGGTTGAATCCAAATCCAATTACCGGAGGACTCTGGTTGCTTGCAGCCCCATGAGGTTAGGTGAGGTGAGGCTGGTGCGTATTCTGCAGCATCACTTGTCCATTGGTAACAGGATGGCTGTCAGCAGTGAATGACTTGCAGTTAAGCTTGAAGAGAAAAAACATCAGTTTTGCTTGGAAGCCTTTCAAAGCTGCCTGAAGTCCAGAAACAATTGCCTAACACGATGTTTCCACTTTAGATACGGACCTCAATACTCGCTGTCCAATGGAGTAGCTACTTCAGGGTGATTGTGTTGCTTCCAGGATTGATCCATTGGGCGAAACACAGCTTTGAATCCTTAGCCAGGTTTGGAGGATTAATGCCAAAAATGCCGTAAACTGCATTTAAAGAGATGCAACGGTGCATTTAGGATGCACTCTCACAATGTGACAAACTGCACCACAGTTTCCAGTGTAGTTGATCAAACCACAGGCCACATTAAGCCATTGTTTTTTTTGGATCATCAGGAAGAATATACTACCACCGGTTAAATCATTTAAATGACGTCAAAGTGGCTTTCTAAAATTGCATTGGTCCAATATCTAGTAATAGTGTGTTTTATTTTGGTTTCATTGTAAAACCATTTTACACAAAAACATTTCAGTTAATTTAATTGTTCAGTCCTCAAACACGGTCACATTTTTAGCTTTGTTTTGTATTTAATTTTACCCTAAATAGCTTAACCCTGAAAGTTTAAGCATTTTTATTATCTCAATTCTTAGAATTTATGGAAATTTAAGTCACAACAGGTGCTTTGATTGTTTTTCTAAACTGGTCTTTAAATAATAATAACTGCATTTTGTTCCAATAAATGGAGAGTTTTTCCCCCCCAACTACCACCTAAAATTTAGATTATTATAAGTACAATTAGATTATTAACCATTTATTGTTGTAGATTTTGGATTGAAGAAGACGAGGTAACTTGTTTATACAAGCATTATTAGAGTCTAGTTGTGTCAATATCAGTTCACAGTTCAGTTTCTACCACAAGCTGTCCCAGCACATTTATTGTGCCAAATTTAGAACCTGGCCTTAGTAGTATCAATGCACCAGCTTTAAGTGCCGGAGAGAAAACCCTTCTCATGAAATGAATCATGTGATCTGTTGCTTCGGCTTTCGTGTTCGATTTAAAATACCCTTTTAAGTTGTTTGTCTTTCTGCTGTTAAAAGTCCCTTTAAGCAGAAAATGATTGAAGTTGCACTTCAGCTGAGGAGCAGCAAAATAGTAGATAGTAGATTTTATATTTCCTAAATGTATCTGTTCCTGGTTGCCTTGGTTACAACTTAATCCACCATGAGTGTTTCATCCTCCCTTTTTCCTCCCAAGTGATCCAGTTCAAAAAGATGCTGCTTTTCTCTTGTCTTGGGGTCTCAAACTGGCACAAATGGCTGCATATTCCAAGGTCTCCGGAAGCAGCGCCCTCCGGAGGCCGATAGTTGAGGTGCCCCTGTTCTACACTAAAAAAAGAATGTTTGCCAGTGACTGAGTGAAAAAGCCAGGCTTTGACCGTCATTTGCGATTTTTATGCCCCTTCCTTTGCTTTCTGTTGGTAGGTAGTTTGCATCCTGAACATATGCGTGTTTGCCTAAACAAATCACACCGTCTTGGCTTCCATAGTTTCTCCAACCGACGCCAACTACTGGGTCACGTCAGGAAAAAAAAACAAACAAAAACAAAACCAAGACAGATATAGCTTGCATAACATTGATATGCTAATACAGTCGGCAAGATTCTAAACCTCTCTCCTGCACCCTCCACATCAGATACAGCACAACATTTAAAATTAAGGCATCTCTGTGAGAATGTGTATAATCATTTACGTTTAGAATTAGGTCAAGTGTATATCTATATATATATATATATATATATATATATATATATATATAAAAAACATAGCCTTATTAAGAGCAACAATTACAGTCTGTACATGAAATGTTGACTAAATTCCAATTTTCTTTCAAATTTGCTTTCAAATGATAAAAGCAAAATGGTAGTCGCATGTTTTCCTTCAGTGATTAGAATTAACATAGCATAAAGCATAGTTGTGTCAATAGGATGGTGTTGGGTGTCTGTTGGAAGACGTTGAGGTACACGAAACCAGCAGAATAACGTAAGAGGGGGTCTCATCAACCTTCCAGGCTGATTTGTCAGTGCAGATGACTGTTTCCTCGCTTGCTATGGAAACGTTCCAGTCACATCAGCTGAATGTTGGCTATGTGGGAGTGAGAGTCAGCAAACTTGATTCAATAGAAAATAATGCGGCTGTAATTAGAAAAAGACTAAAACCACCTAAGCAATGTGCTAACCTTATTACGACCTAGAGGTAATTTTTTCAAAAGTCCTGCTGTTTTCACAAAACTTTGAGACACATTATCTAAAACAAAAAAATCACCACACTCATGAGAAAGAATGAGCCGAGGTGCTAGACATCCAGAAACAGAGGAAAAGAGTGATTCTGCACACTTTGATCAATGCAATGAATCTTCAAGAAAATATCACAGATTGCCATGACTGCAAAAAATACAGCGTTAGACTCCTAAAATACTACAGTCTGAGCAGAGAAAATGTGAACATGATGAGGCAATTAAAGCCGACTTGCCTTGATGTGATCTCTTGAAAACTCTCTCATTAGTTCTGACAGCTAATACTTGCTGACTGCTCGTCACTTTCAGGCTTTTGTTCAGCAGTGCTGCTTTAATATAGTTTCCCATCAACTATATTAATTAAACGTCATGCCTTGTAAAAAAAAAAAAAAGAAGAAATTGCTGATGACGGAATAATGTGGACAGGGGAAGGTTGTTTGTAAGTGGACTACAGCCCTGTTCACACAGATGGTCCAATGCAGCTTCAATATACATTTAATGTGCCTTAATATGTATTGCCTAATGAAGCAGAGCAAGCCATGTCCTTTAGTTAATTAGTGCTGATCACTAATTAGCATAAAACTGAAGCACTAAAGGAATAAATACATTTTTGGAGTCTTCAAAATGTTCTCTCAAAACAGTAGCAGATTGTTTTTTTTTTAAATAATGTTTTTTCACTCATTGAAAGGGCTAATAATTACCTAGAAGACTCAATGAGGGAGGCCAAAGAATGTGGTGAAATTAGCACTAATTGGCACGTGGCAGACCACAGTGTGTTGAGAAGCAACATGAAATGCCAAATATGAATGAAACGGGGAGTGTCTATTCTGGACCCAAATGCACCACACAGACAAGGTTTGGAAGGTTCAAAAAAAAGGCACAGCTTTATTTCTTGAGAGAAGGTGGCTGGTCAGTCGAAAAGAGGGAAAAAGGGGCCAAAAGAAACAACTGCTCCAAACAGGTCAAAAAGGGGCCAACGGCAAAAAAGGAATCCTCTTCTTGGGAAAAAAACAGGTCAAAACACAAAACTCACTCAAACGCTGAAGTCCAGGGGAAAAGCTGGAGGCGAGAACCAGAACAGGCAAGGTCAGTAGCCGAGGAGTCAGTCCAGGGTTTCGTGCTGGAGTGTCGTGCATGGCAGAGGAACAATCTGGCAGGGAGGAGAGGGAGCAGGGCGGCTAAATAGTCAGGCAGGGAGAGCAGGTGAAGAGAGTTGGTGCTGATTGACCTGGGTGGTGATGCCTTCAGGGAAGAAACGGAAATTAAGCACCAACAGGACAGCAAACCATGACAATGAATGTCTAATGGGGGCGGAGCCCATTCTGTATGAGATTAAAAAGTGCCTTTTGAGACTCAGCATCAGCAGCAATCTATTTTGGTCAGGAGGAAACGGCCTCATGTGACTGACCCACAACTGGTAACGGTGGGATTTTGATCTGAAAGGACTCAGATGAAGTTGACGTCATATGTAGTTGTTGTTTTTCTTGACATTAAATCTTGACTGTTTAATAGTCTTGCCATCACACATGAGGGGACAAAAGAAAACCGTTTTAGCTAAAAGCAAACCAAATACAGCTGCATCACACAGTGACGTCTAAAAATAAGTACTTGTGTATCTGTGCAACTTTGTGTCACTTTGTGCCACTGACAGCTTTGACTGTGTTGACTGAGTGTTGGGTGTTTGAATGCACACAGTGATCCAACTAGTGCTCTACTTTCTGTCCACTTTACTTCTGTCCAGTTCAAATTCAGTGGTGAAGTATTAACACCTTTGAAATATACAGGTATTGCATAAACAGTGACCACTCACCAACTGTATTGGTTATTTCTCGATTTTCAACTTGGCGTAATAGATAACGCGACAAGAACCAGTCACCTCCTCCAGCTCATCCAGCGGGACCCCAAAGGCGTTCCCAGGCCAGCCGGTGTTTCATGAAATTGGTGAAATAATTTCCTCATTCTGATACAGGATTCTTGAGCAGTATATAAAAAGGTCACTCTCATAAAATGACAAAAAAAGGCACATTGGGTCTGATAAAAATACACACGCACAACATAAACACCCTTGCACACACACACACACTCTCTAATAGCAATGCAGGCCTAGTGTCAGAGTGGTGTGAAGCATCGCAGCTCTCTGACTTCCCTGCAGCCCTTCACACTGAATCACACATCACAAGAGATTGCATGGCCTGACATCAACTTGTAAAGAGAGGGCTGAGAAGGGGAGGGAATGGAGGAGAAATGTGAAACACACACACACACACACACACACACACACACACACACACACACACACACACAGAAATCTGATCCTGTCTTTGGCAAATGTAAAACAAAGGAACAAAAAGACTGAGTGTTGTGACTGTGTGTGGCCTGCTCACTGTGTGAACGTCTGACTTTGGCTGAATTGCCTGAGTTTCTGACAAATTTCCGTTTTTCATAGTCGTCTCATTGAAATAGCCAAAGAAAAAGTCACTACTTTGATGCAGCCTGATCAGACGTGATCGCTTTAGTCCTTCCACCTCAGTTTGAACGAGACGACTCTCTCTCTCACCAAAAACTAAGAGAAGGGAAGTGAAGGAGGATCATTGGAGGAGGTCTAGATTCACTCTGGACTGGTCCGAAGAAACACGCTCTGGTTCTTCTGAACGCCTCACACATCATCCCAGAGTTGCTGACCTCAAGTGTGTTCTCTCCCTCAACGCCCCGACCTCCTCCATAACAAATCAGCCAAACCCAATTTTCTGTCTCACCTCCTCCCCTGCACTGAAAACATAACCCCCACTGCCCCCCCATTCACCCTCCACCGCTGCCGTGGTCACACTTGTCACGGTGCATTAGCATCCTGTTGTGTGGATGCTCAGAGTTGCCTTTCCCATGATCCTCTGGGAAAACCAGCTCCCACAGTCTAGATGACTGCCCTCTTTCCGTCCTCCCCATGCGTTTTTCGCACGGCATTCTTTCACTCATCAGCGTGGACAAAACACACAGTCTTCACAGTGTTGCTCAACCTGAGTCGTTGAGAACAGTTTCCCCAAGGAAGTGAGTGAATGTGTCAACGTATATGCTGCCCGTAGTTTAACTTCATGCATTAAATTACAGAAGAAAGTGATTTTTTTCACTTTTTCATGCATCTGTGTTGGTGGTCTTGGCCTTGAGGTCTCATTCTTGACAACATTATTATTATTATTATCATTATTATTATTATTATTATTATTATTATTATTATTATTATTATTATTATTATTATCATCATCATCATCATCATCATCATCATCATCATTATTATTATTGTTGTTATTGTTATAATTATTATTATTATTATGTCATGTGTGAATTTCTGTGTGTCCCTCAGTCACCTGTCGGCCTCCAGACTCAGAAACCTCCTTTACGTCGGTGGCCCCTTCATGAAAAGAGCTTGCCTTATCTCCGTCTACGTAAGTATTTAAGTAATTTATTCTCATAACCATAAATGGTCGTTGAAATGAAATGGCTCCTATTTAAATCTGCAAGCACCCATTGATTAATAGATTGATTGATTTATTGTCACTTTAATTTACGATGTGATGTTGACTCATATTTTCTTATGCAAGGGGATCATTTATCAGGCTGTCAAGGTGACAGAGGTACTGTGTGTTAAATGCTGACTGACGGGCTTTCACACCCTTTTCACCTCCAGGTTGTGATGATCATGTCGGTCAGATTGTGGCTAATGGGAGGATCCATGCCTCTCTTTTCGGAACAAGACAACCCAGCTTCCTTCTGTCCTCACCTGCTCACGAGGTCAGCGTCTGTCTGTCTGTCCCTCAGACAGACACACACACACACACACACACACACAAACCCTGACATTTTCATATATTTCAATTTGGACATTAGAAAATTGCCTTATGTATAAAGCAATATGTATGAATGTGTGTGTACATACATGTATATATGTTTACATACATACACAGATGCATACATACATGTATATATGTGTATGTGTGTGTATATATGTGAATATACTGTATGTATATATATGTGTGAAGCTACTGATAATTTCAATTTGCATAGTTCCATTCCATTTCACTTGGCCTCATGTTACATTTAATCAGCTGTCAGCTGTGCTATCGATTTGAAATGCATGCCTTAGTGTTGAAGCCACAATGTTCCACAATTCCAAAGTTGGCCAGACAGATTGACTACTTCTTGCTGCCAGACAAACTAATCAACGCTTAGGATGATAGTATGTCAGTACGCCGGCGTGATGTTATCAAACATTGGAGATGTCAGACTTCTTGGGTGAAAAAGATCCCCTCTTTCTCGGGCCACCTGGGAAATTTATGAACGGTGCCCATCCCTTGTTCTGTCCTATGTGACTTCATTTTCTCCTCTCTTTATTTCCTCCCCCCTGATGTTCGGCTGAGCTTCCAGCAGTCATTCATTCGTGTCCGCTCTGTCAGTTTTGCTCTCATGGCATTCAACCAGCTCTTGTCTTACAACAAGGGGTGAGCTTTTTAAAGCAAACTAACTTTAAAAAATTGAAAATGAAGTCTGCTATCCTGTGGGTTTGTTCCAAGGCCACTTCTGAACATCTAAATACTTCATTCAGGCAAGACGAAGCAAGTCGAGAAGACTTCCTGCGGTCCTCACTGTGCCTGCCTACTCTCTTGTTTTCCTTGGTTAAACAAGACAAGCCAGAAATAATTAATATTGGTGCTACTTTATGTGTCACTTTGTGCCACTGACAGCTTTGACTGTGTTGACTTGTTGTTGTTGTGTTTGAGTGTTGGGTGTTTGAATGCACACAGTGATCCAGCAAGTGCCTGCAGTGCTCTACTTTCTGTCCACTTTACTTCTGTCCAGTTCAAATTCAGTGGTGAAGTATTAACACCTTTGAAATATACAGGTATTGCATAAAACCTGACCACTCACCAACTGTATTGGTTATTTCTCGATTTTCAACTTGGCGTAATAGATAACGCGACAAGAAAGTGATGTGTACTTTTGAGGTATAATTACTTACTTCTTCTGCCGCATTATCCGGGGTCGGGTCGCGGGGGCAGCAGCCTAAGCAGAGATGCCCAGACCTCCCTGGCCCCAGTCACCTCCTCCAGCTCATCCGGCGGGACCCCAAGGCGTTCCCAGGCCTGTTCCCAGGCATGTTAAAAGAAGTAACAAAGCTAATCTTTTTTTTTCTTGTTTTTTTGTTTATTTTGCTTCAGAATAGCTTTTTCAAAATCAAGTGCCAAGTGCACCTTTTAAGTGAGAGATTCATTTCAATTCAGATTTAGTTATAGAGCTGAATCGAAATTAAATTTTCGAGGTATCTCACGTCACTGGCCTAGCAGCGAGCTCAGTGGTGTTGGTGCCAATGAAAAACTTTTCAAAACATTCAGAGACCCTAATTAGAGCGAGTCTCACCTGAAGGTGTCACATCAACGGGAGGTGGGCAACACATAAGGCTTGCAGCACCTCTGACTTGTCATTCAGGAGGCTAAGAATACTTCAGCATGTCTTTTAAACAGACATTAAGGCTGTGTGTGTACGCGTGCATGGGTGTGTGTGTGCTCATGCTAGAGAAAACAGCTACAAAACTGACTACATATGCCCCTCTGTAGATTCAGATTAATGAGTTAAAGCCTGTATGCTACTAGACTGGCTGGTCACACCTAATGTGGATACAGTGTTGTTTTTTTTGGTGGAACATTGCACAATGTTCTATATTTTTTGTGTGTGAGCTGAATGTTGCTTCACACCTGGAGACGTGGATCCTTGTCAGACTCAGGAAAGCAGAACACTGACAAACCACCTGACAAATAAGACATTTTTTTCCCCTTCTGCTCTCCCAATTTATTTGAACTTTTTTTGTTCTTTACCTTTCCACGCCTCCTGTGGCTTATCATGTGGGCAATTCTCTCTGCTTGTGTGTGTGTGTGTGTGTGTTTGCAGGCTGTGTTGCTTGCGTGTGTGTGTTAATTTGTGGTCGGAGGATTTGGCAATGTGCGCAAAGGCAAATTGAATATATGGCCCAGGCCCAGTAGTGTCTTTTTTTTTTTTTTTTTATAGATGTGTGCACTATGTGCAAGTGTACAGGGCAGCATGACGCTCCAAGATAGATGGATAAATAAATAAATACATTGCACAAGGGGGTGGGTCTGGGGGATCCGAAAGAGGTTTAGTGCTACAAGATGAGAAAAAAATATTGCAGGTAGGAGATTCTCTTTCTTTCAAGTTCTAAGTTGAAATTTTGGGAATAAAGTCAAAATTTTGCGAATAAAGTTGACGTAAGAAAAGGACAAAATTTTGTCTATAAAGTCGAAATTTTGTGAATAAAGTTGACATTAAAAAAGACGAAATTTCATGAATAAAGAAGAAATTTCATGATAAATGATGCAAATAAAGTGGAAATTGGCGAGTAGACTGGATGAATGGTGGATTAACCCAGTTACCTACAGTTAAAAGTAAACTGCCGTAAACAGGTGTATCCCACAAGGTTCACCCACAGTAGTCAGGAAGCTGGCGAAAACGGAAGTACTCCACTAGACTTGCGCACAGAGCTTTTTGACTTACTTCACATTGACATTAATTGCAAATTTTCGATTTTATTCATGAAATTTCATCTTTTATACGTCACCTTTATTCTCGGAATTTCTTCGGAATTTTTAATCTGGAAATTTCAATTTAATTCTCGAATTGGAAACTTGATAATAATAAAAAAAAATCTATCTTAATTATTTTTCTCTTCTTGTGGCCCTAATCCTCTTCTGTAGGGTTATGATGGGAAACCTTAGTTGATTGTAAATAAACATGTTGAAGAAAAGACCAAAGCCTTGTTGTGGCAAAGTGGGCGCCTCACACAGGGCACCATTCAAGCTCGATCCACTAACTGCCCATGAGGCTCATCAGATGACAGCAGGTGAAAAACATTGTGCTGCATGCTAAATAGCCTCCAGGCATCCTCCCATAGGGAGCAGCCTTATCTGCAAGTGAGTGGGTTTAAGACAGAGGCGATTGCTCTAAGACTGCAAGGGAAGCTCAGCTTCCCCTAAAATGTCAGAAAATAAGTTGTCAAATATGTATTGTTGTGTGTACATTTCATTGACTAAATATGTGATAGAACGCGTTACTCTTTTGTTCAGAATCAACAACTTATCGCAGGTAGCTCACGCTCACTTTCTTCTCATTCATCCCCGCAGCGTCACAGTGTTTAGACCGTGTAGACGTTGAGCGTCTATTGAATTCAATGGGGAAGCATGGAGTGGGTTGTTCCACTGCAGTGAAACTTGATGGTCATTGGATAAATGCTGGACTTTGTCCTGCCGATCGGACGCTCAGTGTCTCTGGGGGTCTATGGGGCAGTGGGCTGGCCTTGGCTGGCCCGAGCGCTCGGCTTCTGCATGATGATTGGATGATCTGCTTGAGGCGGAGCCCCTTTTTTGATTGACAGTGAAATGAGTGAATCAGCAATCTTGAAGTATAAACATCAGCCTAAGCAGTTTTCAAGTTTTTCATTCCATTGTTTTGAGTTGATCCGAAAACTCTACGGATCCTCTGAGTGACTTTATTTGTTAAAAACGTCTAGCGACAATTCTAGTGTCTATTTCTGATGTTTTTGTAGACCGTAGCTGCTTGTGTTTAGAGACTCTGACACAGCGGGAGCTGCTGAGCGTCTCCCCCGTCACAAAGCACTCACAGGTGGTCACACTTCACACGAGCCTCGCGCACTAGCTCCAGCTAGCGAGCTAGCTGCCAGCAAGCTTCACATAATGGCAGATAATGTGAGTGTCCTAAAAGGTTATGGCTTTGATTCAGGGAGACTGAGGTCTGAACTTCAAGCCCTACATTCAAACCAGGACTTGCAGGGCAACAGAGGAAAGCTGTGTGATTTCTTGCTGTTTCTGAAAGACATAGAGTTGGACAGTGCAATACCTCAACTGTACAAACTTGTCATTAGTGGCAACGATTGGAGCAACATCTGCAGGTGTAGAGAGGAGCTTCTTCTGTTTAAAGCAGCTCAAGTCTTGAACCCGCAACACAATGGGCTAAGGCAGTTTAAGCAGCCTAGCTCTGCTGGCAATTGAGAGGACACTGGTCAAGTCCCTGGAAAAGACGGCTAGTTGGTAAAATATGGTCACAGGTCATCTTCTTGAAAGGGATTGAGGGTAGAATTTAAGTAAACAAACGCATTTTATGATGTTGGCCGAAAATGAGCTGCCCCTCCTTGAAAGACCAGCAGCCGCCACTGGTTTAAGTTGATGTTGTCCAGCTCTTGCCCGACTTCAACTTCTGAGCCTTTCTTTGCGTCGTCCTTCTCCAGCTGTCAATCTCTTTAATAGCCAATTTAAAGAGAAGTCAAGGGGACACAGACTTGACACAGAGGGGGAATCTGGACGAGGGAGGAGCAGCTCCAGCTCCTCTGTCTTCTTGACATGTTTTCATTGTTGAGTTCCGAATGAATTCATCCCTGGTGCCCTTTCATCCTGCCTGTCAGCAGAAAGCGCCCCAGCCACTTTTATCTTCTGACTCCAGTTACGTTGTCTTGTAGGAAATCAATACCTCACCTATAGTGTGGCTTGGCTTCACAGCCTCACTATTTGAAGTCAGCCCAGAGCAACCTCTCTCAGAGTCCATGTGGACTTCAATTCAGCAACTTTCATGCTGTGACCTTGTTTTCCTGAACTCACCAGAGATAATTAGCTCAGACTGTTGAGTCAGTCGTGGGAATAGAATAGCAATGGCTGAAGAAAGCAGGGGCTATTGCTAATTTTACGTTATATTGTCTATGAGCTTGATTCTTAATAAAGTCAAAACAGAAATGAAACTAAAAATCCAAGACATGTTGTGTCATGCAGAAAAAAAAAACATCTATTTGTTGTTTTTTTGTTTTGTTTTTTTAAATATTGGCCTATCCAATCCACATGTCAATGTCCTTGAGCAAGATGCTTTGCCTCTGATTTCTCCTGATAGCCAAGCTCATTGATACATGAACGTGTATGAACAGTTAGTGTCCTCTGTAACCAACCAATCTGTAACCAACACAAGTACCAGGACACTCGCTGTGTTCATGTGAATCAATATCATACATTAATGTCACAGGGTGAAATTTGTTTTCACAGTCTAGTCTTTACATTTAACATGTTAACATTCAATTTTAACAAATGACACTCGCACCTGGCCCTTTATTTTTAAGACAAAGATGATAATCGTAATGGATGATTGTACTTCTGATTATTTTTATTGAAAATTTTCTAACGTTGCACTTCCTTTTCTCCTCTTTCTACCCTTGTCTGTCTCTCAATCATGCCACTTCTTTCTCGACATCCTTCCCTCTCTTGCTTCGTTCTATAGGATTCTGACCTATTCTTACTTGCTGTCCTTCAATGCCTGGCTTTTGCTGGCCCCAATTGTGCTCTGCTATGACTGGCAGGTGGGAAGTATTCCCCTGGTGGAGTCACTGACCGATGTGCGCAATGTGGCCACTCTGCTCCTGGCCGTGGTGATGGTGGCTCTGTGCTTGAGCTATATCTTCTCGCTGCAGGTAAGAGCAAGAACATTATTAGCTGCTGGTAAAAAGAGGCATTTGTTATATCAATAAGAATTTAAGCAATTAAGTAGAATTTTATGGATGAATATATATATATATATACATACACACTATACATATATGTATGTATTGGTATTAGGGATGGGCGATATGTTATCGTTTGTGATATATCATCAAAAAAATTCCCCACGGTAAGAAATTATTAATCTCGTGATAACGATAAACCCCTGTTGATGACGTAATTACGTGCGCAACACACTTGCTGCTGGCAGCCGGTGTGGGTACAGAATCTGTCTGGGGCTACGGAATGTACACCGGCAGCTCACACGTATAGCACCATAACGAGCATGGCGGAAGGCGGGGCCGATAGTGTACACACAGTGCTTGAGAATCGATTGTGGATTGAGTAAACTTGCGGCGCCACACCAGGCCGATCATTGGTACGACATCATTTTCAGTCGTTTTCAGCGTATACGTCTAATGGGATTTTTTTCGTTTAAACAAGTTTTTTTTCCCCAAGTGTTTCGAAAATTTGCAAGTTGAATTGTTTTATATTATTTATTGTCACTTTTATCGTTATCACAATAAATGCCAGAAATTACCGTGATAACATTTTCAGTCCATATCGCCCATCCCTATTGGGTATTCATGTATATGTGTATGTATATGTATTTGTATGTATACGTATGTATATGTATGTATACATACAGTGTATACAGTACATGTCTAAAGAACACTCCGATAACATACACCATTTTCATGTTTGCCTTGATGAATATCCAACAACGCGTGTTTCCATTCAGCCATGCAAAACAGTAATTCATTCAAACATCTATGCTGATTTTGGTGACGGTGCTTTGGATCTACACTGTCGACGTTTGAAAGGCAGGAGCTTAACAGAACAGCTTTCCGACCAGATGGTTGGTGTTATTGTGATGTGGATTGGGGACTATGCAGTTATGCGTCAGTCTGATTCAAAGTCATTTTTCATGACGTCTTTGAAGTATTGTTTTTCTTTTTTGAAGCCATTTAATACCCTTTAGGAAGTAGTTTTTGCGTTTATCTTCTGCCAGCCGCCAAACACAAAGCCCTTCATGCAATGATTCAAAGCCATTTGATAAACATTAGTCAGGTCTACTATAGCGGTTTATTAAACTGAGTTGTTTTTCTCTCCGTGAACTAAACACAATTTCAAAAATGCATTCATACACAAAAAGTGATGACTGGTAGAGAATGCAAATTAAGTGTCTGTTCTCATTCTTGGTTTTGCCTTTGCCGTACCTATGGATTCATTGCCACTCTGCTGGTGGGATGACAGACCTGAGTCATTCTTCTCAAGTTTAATGAAAATGTGTTTTCTGGAGTGAAGTCACGTGCACTCTCCATATTCTGTCCTACCTATAATCCAGGTTGTGACAATGTGGAATGTGAATTTCTCTTGGAGATTAATAGAGTATCTATCCATCAATGTCAAGACCTGGCAGACAAATAAATTATCAGATCTTTGTTTGAACTTGTTACAGCAATATTTGAGTGGCAGCTGCTGCTGGGGGAGGACTGCATTAGTATTTTACCTTGATAGATGTAATTGAGTGGATTCTGTTTGATGAAATAAACACAAGACAGCTGTAACTCCCAAAATAGCAGTTTCTTCCAGCAACCACTTTGTCCCGAAGGTTTCTTGTCCATGTAGGTGGTGCTTCACCAGTTAATTTCGAGCATTTGTCATAGGTGTGTTCAGTGATTGTGGGCCATTGGTCGGTGATGGTGCAAGGTTATCCAGGCCAACAGTGTAACTCTGGAAATGTCCAAAACAGGACAGGCAATAGGAAGTCGAAGACGCTTTTCATCAAAAGGCAATAATCCACCTTAAGTTGTTGTACGCCGACGGCCCCAACACCAAAGGTTTCCCAAAGTATTGACAGGTCGTTGCCACCACCGGCTGTAAATTGATTTTCCTGCAATGTGAGCTGATGTCAGTATGTAATGGATCCATCTGGCATCTGTCGTTTTAGTTTAATTAGTGAAAAGAGCAATTTTCTAGAGTGCAAGGTGGATTTGAATGCTGTGCACCAGCCTGCAAAGCTGTTTGCAATCATGAAACTTTGTTGAGGACACAATCATATTGAAAGCAGTCAACTTGCAGAGGAACTTCTGTACCCACAAAGACTTAAAGCATGTTTGACATTGCATTGTGGGAGCAGCAGCACTGCAGGGCACTTTGGTGATCAATATTATTAGTAGTATTACTATTATTAATAGTAATACTATTAATTACTATTATTAATACTAATACTACCACTAGTAGTAGCAGTAGTAATTTTGTGACATATAATAAAATACATATAATCTTTGGTA
>NW_027466185.1:5940000-6117500 GCF_046127955.1 Nelusetta ayraudi | reverse complement strand
CATGCAAGATTCCTCTACATTCATGGATTTAACTGCAGTCCTGTCAGCTTTTGTTGTCGTTGGCAGCCAAGATACCCATGGCAAGGTTGCAGCAGTGACAACATTCGAAAATGATCACAATCACTCTTCTCTCCCATATTCTGCCTTCTGGTGAAAAAATATGCAAAAGCCTCATTCAAACACTTTGGTCTCCAGCACTTTTGCACCTGTTAGTGGATTCCCCAAAAACATGTGCACCATTCTGTTAGCATTGGGAGTCAGTTTTGCACAACCGATTCGGGATCTTAGGAAATTAGAATGGAATTGAACTTCCGTTCTTTCACATCATGGTCAGCTTGCTTGCAAATGATCATCGCAAATGAATGAATGAGTGATGATGGAGTGCAGCAGCAGGAAGCGCACAAGCTTCCGCACACACGCTCGCTGCTGATTTATCGGCACCATTTACCCCGAAGATTATCCATATCAGTCCTGACAAGGCACTTAGTTCAATCTGCTGTCGATGATTCTCCAGGGCCCCAACACTCAGGGGCGGCTAGTGGTGAACATTTTTTGATGGACATAGAAGAAGAGCTCTAATACACTGGGCATCGTGCTTGACTAGAATAGAACAATCTTAGTAAATTTCAATAGAATTGAATTTCCATTTTCAATAGCCGCCTCTTCCTGAGCTCGGGGTCACGGGGGTCTGTTGGAGCCTACCCCAGCTGTTATAGAGCGAAGGCAGGGTGACACCCTGGACAAGTCGCCAGTTCATCACAACCTTCTTGCTGTGAGGCGGCAGCGCGAACCACTGCACCACCGCGTCGCCCAGAAGTAAACATAAGATAAAATATGTCTGGAGTAAGAAAGTTAAAAAAAGATACGTACATCTTGATTTTAACAGTCAGGTGTGTAGGTGTAACCTTTCTGGAATCTTTCACAGGTTTTTTTTTCTTGCGTCCCATGAGTAAATTCCTCTGCGTGAGATGTGTTTTCAGTCTCCTGAGACGTCCATCCATTCACTCATCTCCTCAGATTTTTGTCCTTGACAACCAAGAGAGACTGAAAATCTTCCTTCTTTTCTGGAAGAGTTCCGATCATGCTATACTTCACCACACTCACCTCTGACTCGAGCACTACTGCAGGGCTCTGTGAAGAGAAAATAATAATAATGATGCGAAAGTACACAAAGTATCAGTGCACACAGCTGCTCCGTTCATTCTCACTCTCTGTCTTTCTTCTCTCCCTCTCCCATTCATGCGCTCTCCTCTTCCTCAACCTTTCCTCTCCTTCCTCCTCGCCGGTGGTGCAGGGGAGGGGGAGCTGGCGGCCGCTCACTACCAGCAGGCTGTCAGGCTCAAGCCGGCGCACTATGTTGCCATGGTGAACCTGGGCCGTCTGCTCAGATCTTCCAATGACAACCAGGAGGCCGAGTCCTGGTACAAGAGGTGAGCAGAGTGGGATGTTTCACTCCAAGTCTGTGGCAAAGTGCACGTCAGCCACGCTGCAACCACTAATGACGAGAGCGATGCAGCGATACCACTTTTTTTTACTGAACAAGTACAGTAGCAGGAGTTGCGTTTCGGTACTCACCGATACAGATATCAAGGACTTAATAAGACCGTTACGCATATTAGAATTACCTTGATTTTCAGTGCAGTACAAACACAAATTTAACAAAGTTGTCATCTACATACATTTACAACTGGTATTGCCGTCGTGGTATCGGCACGTATTTGGCGAGTAGAGTACTCAACCCTGGTATCAGTACCAATACCTGCTATTGGTACCGATACCCAATACCGGTATCAGGTATTGGTATAGATAAACGATACCAGCATTGGGTATCGTACATCTGTACTGATGCGGATGCCAGTATCGGTACAGATACCCAATACAGACACCAGTACCTTGGTAATGGTACGTATTTCACGAGTACGGGTAGAGTACTCAACCCTGGTATCAGTATCAGTACTGATACCCGATACTGGTATTGGGTATTGGTACAGAAACCCGGCACCAGTATTGGGTATCGGGAATCTGTACCGATACGGATACTGGTATCCGTGCAGTATCTGTATTGGCACTGATACTGGTACCAGTATCAGCACCTTCCCCACCAAGAACCATGATGTATGATTATCTTTGTCACCTGTGGTCACAGAAGCCATCCTGTGATGGGGCTGACCATCAAGATGGTTAAAGCTGTGACTGTGACCTTTGACCCCAGGGCCCTGCAGGTGACCAGGAAAGTGGACATCCTGACGCCGCTGGGAGCTCTGTACTACAACACAGGTCGCTATGAGGACGCCCTGCAGGTGTACAAGGAGGCTGCAGCCCTGCAGCCAGACAGCACCGACATCTGGCTGGCTCTGGTCAGAGCACACACACACACACACACACACACACACACACACACACACACACACACACACACACAAACAGGGGACATTATTTTTACTCCTGTTCTCTTTGGCCTCTGTGAGGACAAAACGTCTCCTTGTTGACAAGATGTTACTGCAAACGTGCAAAGCTACACAACCTCAACATTAACATGGCTGTGTCTGTCTGTCCGTCCCTGTGGTCTGTGCCAGGCCCAGGTGTTAGCCATGGCCGGCCGCCCCAGTGAAGCAGAACAGATGACCCTGGGCATCATCTCCAGAGAGGGCAGCTGCATTGAGTGTTACCGCCTGCTGTCAGCCATCTACAGCAAGAGAGGCAACTACACTGAGGTGTGTGTGTGTGTGTGTGTGTGTGTGTGTGTGTGTGTGTGTGTGTGTGTGTGTGTGTGTGTGTGTGTGTGTGTGTGTGTGTGTGTGTGTGTGTGTGTGTGTGTGTGTGTTGTAAAGATGATAAACGGCACACTCAGATCATCCACCTTTGCCACCCCCACCCGCCACCCCATGGGGAAGGTGGTGGTTACTGTGGTTACCGTGGAAACAGGTACCCTGTGCAGTCGCTGCGTTCCGTCCCCAGGCTGAGCTCTCGCTCCGCTGCCTTTGCTTTCCAAAAACATTCAGCTTTGCTTCGTGGCGAGCTGATACGGGCAACATTTACACCTCAGCGTCAGTAGGCGGTCAGTTCGGTCCACATTATTCTATCACAACTACGTCATTTTTGCTAAATCTTCAATGAACTTATTTTTTCATTCATGGCAAAAATATCAGTTTTACTTTTTACTTAAGTACATTTCAGAATCTGTACTTTAACTTGAGTGAAGGAGTTGAATCAGTACTTTTACAAGAGTATGTGTACTTTTACTTCGAGATTTTTCTCCGTTCGTCAGGCAACTTGATTGAAGCTAAATATTTCGAGCCTTTTGGACCCAATACGATTTATTATATTTTATACAGTTTTCAATTTATGTCATCATGTTATGTATCATGTTTTTGATTTGGGAGGAAAGCAGACTTTTCTTCTTTATGTTCTGCTTTATGTTCTGATGTAAATTGTTTGTCCTTCATCGTGGCGTCTATTAATGCAAACATCTCAGAGAACTGAACATGTAGAGCAGTGTCACTGGAGGGTGGAAAGATCAGCAGGCGGCAGTTTGTCACAGTGGTTAGTGATGGTTGTCGTCATTAATGATGAGCGGAAACACGTTCTGCAACAAACACGATGCACATCCTGCCAAGAGTCGGGGAATCCCTCTCGTCCAATCAGAATGTCTCACATCTAACTGCTGTACCAGTCTTCACATTGGTTGCTTCACCCTCTCATCATCTGCTTATTGGGCTGCTATCTGCCCTCCCCTCCAAGAGGATCCCTCAAGTCAGTCAATCAATCAATCAATCAATCAATCAATGTAGCACCTTACAACAGCCAAACAGTGCACAAGGTGCTTTCCAGAGTAAACCATAATAAACGCAATACGAGTATAAAAAATAGTTAAAAACAAAAATTACCACAAATGCGCAATTATAAAACAAGAACACAATGCAATATTAGTGAAATATAATTAAAACACAAATGTAAAACCAACAAGCAGCAGTCCAGTCAGTGGCTATATGTAACATGCCAGCCTGAATAAATGAGTTTTTAACTGAGCCTTCCAAACTGTGATTTCAGACAGCTTGCAACTGAGCTGGAAGAGTCAAGTCATTTCTATTTATAAAGCACATTCACAGACGGCAAAGCCGCACCAAAGTGCATAGAGTGCATACGTATTAACCTATATTAAAAAAATAAAATAAAATTTATTGGGGGAGGTCTCAGATTATTTCACAAACATACACACACACATATACATGTATGTCGCTACTGGTCACTGAAATGTCTTTAAGATTACCCTGTGTCTATCATTTTTTTCAGAAATATTCATGCTGCGTGTTAAGGAAATTTAGATTGGTATTGAGTAACAATCTGGAGGACCCCCCGCTACCCCACCCCCGAATATTGATGTGAATTTCGAAAACTGCCTTTTGATGCTTGTGTGAAGTATCCTGTGTGTCTGTGTCTGTGTCTGTGTCTGTGTCTGTGTCTGTATGCTGCGGGATACATGGCTCTGTGTCTTGTTCATGTATTCAGCTGTGATATTGCCCTGACTGACTCTGTGTGTGTGTGTGTGTGTGTGTGTGTGTGTGTGTGTGTGTGTGTGTGTGTGTGTGTGTGTGTGTGGCCAGGCTCTGGATGCGCTGGACAAGGCCCTGCAGCAGAATCCCAGCGATCTGACGGTGCGAGCAGAGCTGCATTTCTCCAAAGGAAACCAGCTGCGAGAGATGAACCAGCTGGACCAGGCCTTCCAGGTACTGCTCAGTCTTCTCTCTCTCTCTCTCTCTCTCTCTCTCTGTTTATCTGCAGTCCTGCCTTCAAGTCAGGTGGAAAATCCTCAGGTGTACTTACTGCTAGCCGACTTTATTGTGTGCAAAGATGAAGGCATCTGCGCTACCTGTGTTAAAGTGTGCACACAAATCTATCCAATCCACTTTATTCATGTAGCATGTTCATCGTCATGCATTTTTCTTTGGCCAGTAGCAGTGATACAGTTTTAAAGCTGTTCTAACGTTTGTGAGACATCATGTTGTCAACTCAATGTCTGGTTCTTTGATCATCAAAGTGAAGTGGAGTCTAGTTTAATAATCACATTAGTCCTGAGTGAGCTTCTTATGGAGATGAACTGTATTAACAGTGTAGAATGTCAGTGCTGACTGATTGTATGTTTGTTTGTGTTTAATTTACTCTGCTCTGATGCGTGATTTGATTTGATTTGATTTGATTTGATTTATTTCGATCAGCAACAAAAATACAACCTTCAGAACAAACAAACTAAAAAGAAAACAAAGATGTGGCAGACTGAAAGGGTTAAGGCTGAAGCTAACCAGCTCATAGATTTTTTTTTAGTTAAAAAAAAGAAAGAAAGAGCCAAGAATTGTTTTAACAGCGTCCACAACCTTTTTTGTATCTCTTACATACATATAGATCACAGAACATGTGAGTGTTGCTTTAACAATGTTTAATCCGTCTTTTAATGTCAAAGTAAAGTAAAATGTGTGGACAAACAGAAGTGAATTGCGCGTTTGCGCGGAAAGTGGAGCCTGTACAAGTTCCAACCAGCTCAAGTGCGACACCCAGTGGTTAGAATGTCGCCACAAGTCAACATTATTCATACAGGTGGAAAATAAAGTGAAGCGCTTTATGTCCTATATATTTCTTTCAGAACAGTACTTGAGTGGAAGGATGTGACATGTTACAAGACTGTTAATATTTTGTTTTGTGGGTTTTTTTCCTCCCACCAGAGCTACAAACTGGCCGTGGAGCTCAAACCCGACCAGTCTCAGGCCTGGATGAACATGGGAGGGATACAGCACATCAAGGTGGGAACACTAGAACCTGAAACTGACTGTTTTTTGTTTTTTAAGCCTGTCACATCTCTTTTTAGAAGAAACTGACAACCAGTGCAGCTTTTAAAGCAACACTACACTACTAGTTGTTGTGTTGCAGACATCATTTTAACTTAGATTATCGAAACGGAAGCAAACTAACCTGCTCACTCAACTTGAACTGCTTGGAAAATGTGCGTCACCTCTAATTTGGCCCATTGCAAGCCACATTTTGTCACATTAGCAAAGAAACTTCTTGTTATTTTTTTCCCCAGCAGGCTACCAAATTATGTGGACCTACCAAACAGCACTTGTGCATGTGCAGATTGACAGAAACCCAAACTAAAACCTTTATGGTCTTATGCTATAATTCTTCCTTAAAAGGTTTTCTGTTCCAGGTTTCAGTGGAATATGGGATATTTGGGAGTACACATGTTGTCCTAAAGTAAAATAAATTCCCAACTAAACTAAACTGCACCAGAACTGGGCTGAATGAATTAGGTGGCTGTGGTTTAGTTGGTAGGGTGCTTTAATCCCGGCTCCAACTGTCCTTGGGAAAGACACTGAACCTTAATTTGCACCCCTGACTCTTAATGCACCAGGATGTGTGTCTATAAAAATACTGTATACACACATCAAATTTATTCAGACATCAGGAGATGTATACCGGTGACCTTTGACCTCTACAATGACAAGCTTCCATTGTGCATTGACGTGCACAGCAAAACTACTGCTTGGGTAACCTTTGTTACTTCAACACTAGCTGATGCTACATTATGAAGGTACCCGTGTACCACCCGCTGGGAAAACGTGGTACAGCAGTACACAATGTCATTTGATCTTCCAACGAAGTATCTATGTGTAGAAGTACTTGCACAAATGAATGACAATTAATTTAATTTAATTTAATTGGCAATTAAATGACAATGACAATGAATGACAACTTTCTCAATTTCTTTCTTTCTTACTTATTTCCTTCCACTTGTGATTTAAAGTTCCAGTGTGTAATATTTGGATTGATTAATGTTTTTTTATATTGGTAAAAGCTAAATATACTTCCTATAAATACATTAATAAAAGTATATCGTCGCAGTTCAATAAAAGTCATATGGTTTTCCTACCCATAGAACGGTTCCTAATTATATATCTATATGAATTTCCATATATCAAGGGTCTTGCTCCCACTGAGCTGCCATCTTGCACCACCATATTTCTAAGGAAGCCTGGTGTGGACAATCCCGCCACCTGACAGCGTGTTCGGTATTTAGGATGAACGCTGGCGTCCTCAAATAAACGGTGGTCGAGGTCTCCAGAGTTTGTGTGCGCAGGCCACCATAGTTCACTGGCCTGGCAAGCTGAGGAGAGGGAGGGAGAGCGAAAAAGTGCTGCAATCAAAACTGTACCTCATGATGTCGCTGTTTCTTCTTCAATTTCCCTCAAACATGCAAGAGATGCAGCTCTACAGGCGTGTTTGTGACCTTTTTTTAACTCTGTGTTCCGCCTGTGCAGGGGGACTACGCAGCAGCCAGGATGTACTACGAGAGAGCCCTGCTGCTGAGCCCGGGCTCCAAACTCTTAAAAGAGAATCTGGCCAAGCTGGACCGGCTGGAACGGAGACTCACCGGTGGGGCGTAGGGCCGCCGTAACCTCATCTGGTCACTGCAGTAGGCGGCTGCAGTGACCAGGAGCTTCAAGGGCTCCAGGCCACAGCCAGCCAGCAACTGGAGGAAGTGAACCTGAGCTTCCCATCAGCACCGGCAGCACGAGGAGGACACTGTGTGTTGGGGTAGATCAGACTGATTTGGACCCAGAACTCTGATGGAAACAGCTTGTTGAAGAAGCTCTGCGGCGGCCACGTCCAGTTTTGTATCTTCACTTTGTATTCAATTTATCAACTGAATGTATGGTCTTATTTTCTGTATGGCTCTTAAAACACACATTCCAATTCAGTTGTTTTTGCTATTAAAAAGATAATCAAAAAAGAAGCCTGGAAAAAGTTCTGTCGACCATCTGGGACCTTTCAAATGGTATATTGTTAAATACCAGCAGTGACGGCTCTTGAATTGGTCAGTGTCCCTCTGCAGTGAACTTTGCTTGGGTGTCATTATTTGTCCTGCAGGACTCCAGTATACAAACAGATAATAGGAAAGGAAAAAATGATGTAGATGTCGGAGGGTCCAAACCCTTAATGGTGAGAACCTTCACGATTGACCTGTTTAACAGTACATGATTACATAAATTTGATCAGTTAATGCTCTTTTAAATGTGTCAAATGAAAAATCTATACATCTCTCATCTGCATCTCCAATGCAGCTAAACCCACTTCATATATTCTGAGATACAGAGATTTGGACCAAGAACAGATGCCTTTCTTTCAGCGACTGCATGTTTCAAAATATGAAAAGAATGTACTTAGATTGATCAGCAGTGCCTCTCTCAGTTTCTTGGCATCGAAGTTTCGGAGTGCAACAACAAATCCAGGAGAGCAACACTGCAATAGAACACAAAATGTTAACATCATACCTGTTAATTATTTATTATTATTTATTTATTACATTTTTATGTTCCATTATTATTAGCTGTACTTTCTTATATTGTGTGTCATTTGCTTAATTAAGGATGAGTCAAATCAGTCATTCAATTGTGTAGTCGTGCAGTTACTTGTTTTTTGTTTTGTTTTTTAGACGTAACAGTGGATATTATGAAGTCTGGCACTCAGTCGTGAAACATGTTGACTTGGGTGTCACCTTTACCTAACCCTCAACATGTAACATCCGCATCTGGCACAATCCGCCTCAATGAAACCTAATGCTGTTTTTCATGTTTCAATGTAAAAACCCAAAAGATGAGAATCCTTTTGCTCGTCACAAACAGCAGCACTGACAAACTAATCAGGGACTATAACTCAAAACACTGTATCCCTGGATCAAATCCTGCTTCTGGTCCTTTTAGAAACAAATCAAAGTTACCAGGTCACGTAATGGCACCTACATTCACTGAAGAGGCTGCGCTGAAGACATTGTGGGAATGTTAAGCATGAGTTGATGTGCATTATATGATTTGGTCATGTCAAAATTTGTTTAAACTGCGTCTTTCTTTCTTCTCAGACTTGATGTATTCTGAGCTCTGACCTCCATCTCCAAAAGTGGCTACAGTGTGGGGAAACCTGTGATAAGCTAGTGTGTCTGCTCCAGCGCGAGGGCTTGAACCTCATTGTACCACGCTTGCATCATGTCTGAAAGTGGCCGTGTGGTTGCGTGTCGTGCCGTTGGTGGTTCGTGATGTGGAGATTGAATCGTTTGTCGTGGAATGTCAAAGATGAAAACCAAGTGACAATTGGAGAGACTGACGTGCAAAGAAAATAAAGTTTATGTTTTACTAGAAAAGAACCGTCTCATTCTAATCGTTTTTATTCTCCAGTTACATTGAAGGATTTCTCCTGTTTTAGTCTGTGTGTTGGTTCCTTGTAACATTCAGAACGACATGGAAAATTTGTCTCCTCACAAACAGGGTGCAACCAGGTATTGTCTTAGAGTTCATTGTACCATATAATTCAAGTGGAAAACAAGGAATTAGCTTTCAGTCTTCTTTTTGAATTGACTCTCTGCTCAAGTTTCCACTTTAAGAGTGGCAGAAGAGCTGTGGCTCCTGGATCTGGGATTGTAGCTGCCTGCATCGGCTAGTCAATATCTGTAAAAAAAAAAAAAAAAAAGAAAGTCTGAAGTCCGAAACATACAGAAATCACACTCCCATCATACTATAGGAAGAGTCCTATTATGCTGTTATAACAATGAATCATTATCTGTGGAACTTAAAATAAATAAAAATATGTCAAGAAAACAATAACTAACACAGGAAGCTTCAATAGAGTTGGTAGGGAATTTATTTATATACATTAATTTCAGTATATTCAGGAACCTAAATCTTTTACAGTGACCGAGGTTGCTTCAAAATCATACGAGATAAATTGTAAATTTGTGCTGAATCTTAAAACACCACACTGGGTATCACAAAAATCCAACAATGGAAAAACGAATCAACATTTCAGTTCCTGAGGACGACAGGTTTGCTGGTTCTGCTGCTGCTTCCTTTCAAACAGAAAACAGTGCATACATCAGAAGTGCGCATAACACTTATGTCTGCGAAAGATTAAAAAAAATGGAGTGACAAGTGAGAAACAAATCCATCCGAGGTCATCAGGCTGTTCTGCCATTATTTACACAAAACTGTTTAAAATGAGCATCTGAGGAGACTCAAGTTTCCTTTTCCCAAGTATGAAAGGGAAACATGTATTGCCCACATGTGTAAACGCACACCTTATCACAAAAAGAAAACGTGTTGAAAGCTCACGCACAACACAAACCAACTGACGTGCAGTGAGTCCTGCACAGAGCCACACAACATTCCAGTAATGTGAGCCAAAAATACACAAATCAACTGGGAAACAAAAACATGGACAACAAAAACTGGGAAAATCCAGACATTTGGTTGGGTTTGTGGAAAACACAAGGCTTATTGGAAAGACACAACTCCTTTACACGTCCTGGGAATATATACATGTTAAAATAAAAGAAAATTAAAGAAATGGTGGCCATGGGGCGTTTACTCTGTTCTACTTTGCATTGCAAACATTCTTCCTGAGGGGATTTTGGTAGCTTACGGTTCAGTTTACACTTAGAAATAACTCTACTGTTGACTTTCAGATAGTTTTTTTTACAGTAAAATGAAAACTAAGAACTATGGAGAGAGAAAAAACATTTTCTGTTGGTAAACAAACCAGGACTTTTTATACATTACACTTTTATTTCTTTCAGAAATCTCCTCGCCAACAGTCCGCGAGGTTACACAACGTCCGTAGAAATTGTGCAGTTGGTGGAAGTTCACTCGCAGTGTTTGCAGTTGTGGCTCCTGTGGTGCTGCAGGTGCTGCACTGCACTGCACTGCACTGCACTGGTGAAGCTGAGACCCTGAGCTACTGAGCAGTGACTGAGTTGGACCAGGCTGACGATACCAGCAAGGGGTTCGAGATGAGATGAGGGGGGGGGGGGCGTAGGGGGGGGCTGAAGTGAATACATTCCTCACATTGTCATGGACCGAGTGACTGACTGACAAGTGGTGGCACTCGACGGAGAACTCATGCATGAAAAGGCTAAAAATTTGTTCTGTAGAGGAAAGTTTGGAGAGATTCCACTTATTACACAATGATGCCACTGGTCCAGCAGCCTCACACATGTGTGTGTGTGTGTGTGTTTTAAAGAGACATCGTTGTGAAGACAAAAGGCTACAGAGGTCTCGAGGTTTCATTTCATTTCAAAATGCGTCATAGCACGCTTTGAATGGACAGAAAACAAATACTACAAACTACGACAAAAATGACAGTTTTTTAAAAAATTTGGGACAGAATCTCATAGCAAGCAAAAATACTAAAAAAAAACAACAAAAAAAAGAAAACAACAAACGAGAACAAAAATGCACCAATTAAAAGTCCAGTGTGTCTTGAACGTTTGGCCTCACATTTCTAACATTGACGTGTGATTTCTGAGGACAGTGTCCATGAATCAGTCCCACCATCACCGTGCTGCTTCACACAGTTTACCTTCATTCTTCTTCTCCTCCTCCTCCTCCTCCTGCTCCTCCTGCTCCTCCTGCTCCTCCTCCTCTTCTTCTCCTTCTTTGGTTCTGGCTGCTTGGCAACCCGTCTCTGCCTCCTGACCCGGTTCCTCCAGTCCCTGCTGTTCCACCGGCGGCCTCCTCCTCTGGCAGCAGGGCTTGTAAAGGTGCGGGTGGATGAGAACTTCTCCGTAGCGCCCCCTGTAGACCACTCCGCAGCACACCCGCTCTCTGAAACCAAAGGTTTCGGTCAGTGTGTCGCATGACATCGTGCGCCACCACGGACCGCACAAACCGTCGAGCGAAACGAGAGGTCCTGGTTGTTACATAGTGAAGTATAAAGGTGGGAGATTTTTCCACGTATCTGTACTTTACATGAGTATTTCTTTTTCTGAAGACTTTTTACTCCCTGCATTTGTACACAAATATAGTTTCTTCTTCTTGCATTTGGAAAAAAAAACATTCTTGTTACTTTTATGTTTAAAAGTGGTTAAAAGATACAAATTCTGTTCAAAGCAGTTTACTTACTATTGTATGTTGCTTGAAGTGGAGCTATTTGAACTATGTGTAGTTCAATATGAAAGCAGATCATATTTTTAGAGGGAGATTATTATT
Source organism: Nelusetta ayraudi (assembly GCF_046127955.1). Taxonomy (NCBI): domain Eukaryota; kingdom Metazoa; phylum Chordata; class Actinopteri; order Tetraodontiformes; family Monacanthidae; genus Nelusetta; species Nelusetta ayraudi. The sequence continues at coordinate 6,105,474 of NW_027466185.1, read as the reverse complement.
GTATTTTATACTATGGAGTAAGTAGGATTAGAGTTGAGAAAAAAAACAACCTACAGTACTGAGAATAGCAAAGCTGTTGGATCCAGATGCTGACGCAAGACCTCTGACCTCCGACCTCTGGTCAATTCAGTCCAGATTATTCTTACACAACTTTTTCATTTTTGCAAATTTATCAACCAATAATACATTGTTTCATTGATGGCAAAATCATCTTTTTTTTTTCATTTACTGAAGTACATTTTAGAACCTGTACTTTCTTTTACTTGAGTGAAGGAGTGGAATCAGTCCTATTACTATTACAAGAGATGTTTTTTCACACAAGTATCCGTACTTTTACTCAAGTACAGTATGTGGATACTTCTGCCACCTCCAGTGGTGGATGCACAGGACAAATGTGGTAACATAATCGGCTTGGGAGCCCGACAAATGTTCAAGCTCGTGCTTTGAAAAAGACAACAACCAGTCTACAGTAGTTCACTGTGTTTCACTGAGCTGCGTGCAACGGCAGAGTCTACATCGATTCTTTCACTAAAGTTTCCCTTGTTTAAAGTAATCCCAGGCACAAGCACAACAGCAAACCAACAGAAGTCCATGAGTTTGTCCTTCAGACTTGGGTAAGACTTCCATCTTGGCTCTGATCTATTGGTACGTTTCACGTTTTGGTCTGTTACGATTTAAATCGCTTCCAATGTTATTATATTGTATCTTGTACAGACATTCTTAACCACTTTCAGACTCAGTGAACCCCAGTGAAGTAAAGTGGTGGATGCAGGAGTTTAACCTTTTCCAGTAGGTGAGGTCCAGGAAGGAGAAGGCGTGGGAGGGGGCGGGGCCAAGTGAGAGCTCCGTGTCTGAGCCTTCGTCTGACGGGTTGCTGTAGCTGGGAGACTGGGCTGGAGACGTGGAGCTGTGGCCGTCCGAATCTGGAACACACACACACACACACACACACACACACACACACACACACACACACACACACACACACACACACACACACACACACACACACACACACACGTGTGAGACACCTACAACCGTGTCACATGCTTTGCTTATTTCGCGCATTAGCACGCAAGTGTTCAGACTTTGGAAACAGACACACAATCGGACTGTGTTTACACTCGACGTCAAGACTTTAGATCATACAGTAGGTGTCAAACTCTGGCCCGCGGGCCAAATTTGGCCTGCAGTGACATTATATGTGGCCTGTGAGGCCGATACAAAAATCACACAACACCTGTACCACTAACCCCTGTTTCACACCAGAAGCGTTTGCAGAGCGTCAGCAGAGCGTCCGCGTCGACGCAGTGAATCGCGGCCACTAAAGTCAACGAGCAGGTTCACACCAGGCGCAGAGCGGCCGCGTTTCAGAAGCGTCCCAGAAGCAGTAAAACGCGAGCCGCTGGAAAAGAACGGCAGAATTTATTCTTTGCCGCTTGCCGCGTCCCTCCTGCGTCAATTGTAGCAGGTGGGATCGTTCCGACAGGAAATCAATGGTGTAAAAACACGGTGGATCCGGTTGATTTTCATCATAACACACAATGTGCTGGATTTTGTATTTATATGTGCTGTACTTTACTGTGAAACATCAACGTGACGCATCGGCTTCAACGCTGTTCAGGTCGGCCGTCAAACAAAAACAGATTCCACTTTGAATCTCGAACTATGATGAACAAAATGCATCTATACTTTAAATACCTGCATTTTGCATGATGCCAGCAGTTTGGTTTATCATTTTTTTTCTTTTTTACACACATTGATACTTCGAGACACTGTAGTTTTGTTTTATTGTCGTTTTCTTTAAAAACATGCGAAAACTACCTGGGTTGTCGCGCGATCTTGCAATCCTCGCGTGACCCGATCGAGACGCTCTGCTTGTAAAACGCGTCCTGTGTGGGAGGGTGCTGGAGCGAAGCAGAGCGTCAACGCGGTCGCTCTGCTGACGCTTCTGATGTAAAACAGGGGTTATACTACAAATCCCAGAATGCCCTGCTGGTATTTTGGTGTGTCAATCAGGACGGGACCTTCATTGATGGATATTAAGATGACTTAATTTGGTTTATTGTTGTTATTTTTGTTACTAAATGTATTATTAGCCACTGGAAAAAGGTTACTGTTGAAATTCAAATTATACGGTTGCAAATATAAGAAGAGGAATATGCTTTTAACTTACATTTTATTTTTTTTGATGATTTTTGTTTATTTGAAATTCAATTATTTACTGTATAGCATTAAGCTTTGCTTGTTCCATATGCAGGTTGAAGCAACACTTGTCTGGGTCCATGTGAACAGGTTCACTGTTCTATCAGGAGGAAGATTTTTCTCAATAAATGTCAACGCTGGCCCGAAAGTTTGAACCTTTGGCCCCGCTGTGTATTTGTGTTGGCCCGCCCTGCTTTAGAAACCCCAGAGGAGACGCGGAGCCTCCGGCAACATTGTTCACAACTGCGACTAGTTTTAACCTTGCCAATATTAGGCTCGCTGACAAAAGATCTGCAACCCTGCACTGTGTTTCTAACAAATTCTTTCACTTTTTAAAGGATGGATGTCACTATTTTTTTTTAAACATATAGGGTGACTGTACGCATCTCTTTGAAGAGTTGAACATTTCCCACTGGAGGTGACTTACTGTTTTTCTTGTTCTTCAGCCAAAGGACCTCACGTTGCTTCTTCATCTTCTTGGTTCTTAGTGTTGCCTTCACGTTCGAACCGCCTTTTGCGTCAACCACCTAAAAGTTTGCACGCGGTTAAAAAAAAACAAACTGCCAAGACAACTGGAAGAAATATTCTACCAGAGCTTTGATGCCGAACGCACGTGATTCCAGTTCTTCTTGGATCCCGCTGGGAGTTTTCTCCATCTCTTGACCAGGAGGACGCAGGCGTTGCAGATGTCTCCACACCGGAACTCACCCAGACTACAGCAAGTGACAGAGCAACACACATACAGACAACACCACAGTTAGTTTACGTTGATGTCGAGTTTTGAACACAACACAGCCGCTTGCTTGACACTTCTCTTGCCACACTCACAGCGTTTATTTGTACTTATTCAGACTGGGACTTCCGCAGGGGACAAAGGCACTAAACATCAAGTCAGTGGAGTGATGGGTCGCCTCTGGGAAAACGCCGCCGACTCACCCGAAGCAGTTCTTGAAGTGGCTCTCGTAGCGGCTGCTGTCGGTGAAGCGGGAGCTGGACGACTTGGCTCTGCAGATGCAGCAGCCGTCCAGGCTGCGGTACAGTTTTGGCTTATGAAAGCCGAACATCTACAGCAGGCAGCCACAAAATAAAGACAGGTTATTAAACATGCACGAAACAGGACAGATATACACACACACACACACACACATATATACATATATATATACATACATGCATTACGCATAATGATTAATACACAGCAATTTATGTGTGTATACATACACACATACATAGATAACTCAACAGTGCAATAAATGTCTGCAGGCAACTACAGTGAGTATTGAGAGTTGACATCGTTTCTTCAGCATTGTTCAATCAAAAGACATTTTGTCACATCCTACACACCAATGTTGTTTCTCATTGCACCGCGGTTCCTTTGGGAGCCTCAACTGATGCGACTTTCGCAGCGGTGCAAATTGTGTCGGACGTGAACCCACATCGCAGCGGAATCGAACGCGCGCGCGGACGGATTTGCGTCACGCGGCGTGCGCGCGACGCAGGTGGCTGGGCACGAGCATCAGCGAGGAGTGAAGGAACACCGCGGCCCGGCTGCCCTCTTACGCAACAGCGGCGCTCGCACAAGTCGACAAGCGACGGGCGGCGGTGAGAACACGACGACGTGTCGAGACCCACAACACGCGACAGTCTCGACGACAACCCACAACCCCACTTTATTGAAGGGGACCACCACCACGCGGTAGTAGTGTCAACACTTTATATTTCATAACGGTGCAGTGCAAAAGGATGGAAAATCATACTAATTAAAAGAAATAAGGCAATAAAAATTAAAATAAATAAATAAAATAAATAATAATAATAATATATTTGTATAAAAGGAAAAAAACAAGGCATTTACATCTTACGGACAGGTAGGTTTACAGCCCTCCAACAAGGCGCTCTATATATTTTACTCCATTCTAGTTGACGACACGTTACGAGTCACGTGACTGGCTGTGCGGTGGTTGTGTAACTCTTGAAAGCAGCCGCCACATGGCGACGGGAGGCGGACTGTGCGGTGACTGCTGTACCATCACAGTCCAGGCGACCCAATGGAACAAAGTAGCGACGATACCATCGATTGTTGTCGGGAGTTTTAAACGCGAATTCGCGAATCGTCGTGTTTTCTCTCGCCAAGACCCTCCCCCCCCCCCCGGACGCGCACACACACACACACACACACACACACACACACACACACACACACACACACACACACACACACACACACACACAACCCCCCGGAACGTGTTGCGCGTTCTCCAAAGAGACACAAATTCCATCCGAAGACTCAAAAAAGCGCAGGGGGGCGTTTCAAAAATAAAACTGAAAAACTGAAATCACTTCTATTTCAGTCCGTCATTTTGGTCGCGGTCTGTGTTGATGTCGACCGGCAGTGAGATGGCGAGGTGAACTCCGCCGGTGATGCTCCATGCGAGTTCACAGTCAAGACATCGCCGGCACCGCTACGTCTAATAGAAGTGTGATTGAGTCAAACACAAGACTCGGCAGGATCGGATTACATCATGCTTTTCGACGGCTGTGTACAACTTTCTGTGACCGATGCTATTATATGCTATTTAAAACAACAACCCGCTGTGCGGCCACAGTGGAATCATACAGGAAGAGCATCCGAGTTTTGAGTATAGAAAAAAAAAAAAAAAAAAAAAAAAAAAAAAAAACAAGACTCAAAGCAACTTTCACGCAACGACAGGGCTGCAAGGGCAGAACACTGAAGAAAAACCACACAACAGTTTGTGTTTCTCTCCAGTTACGAGCAGCGTCTGTCAATGGATGCAGTCGCGAGGCGGGCGAGAGGAGCTGAACCTAAAACCTTTTTTTCCTTTCAACTGAAACTTTTCAAACACGTCGCGGCGTGTTTTATATATATATGTAAACACACACAACGTCGGTCATTTCCCACGTCACGTTGACATTTTTAGGGGGTTTAACTTTTACGGTAGACGAAGGAGAAGAGGTGGAGGACCTGAAGGTGCTGGGGGGGGGATGGCTGCTGACGCAGGAAACACACCCACCACCATCATCATCACCACCACCACCACGACAGCACAGTGGAGCTGCTGGTTTTCGGGTTTTGTTTTTGAAAAACGATACGACTCGCATAGTCTTTACAATTTTGAGAACAGCGAACCGCAAAGTCTCCCTGGGAGGCTGAAAAAAAATGTTTGCCACAAACTTAGCAACGAAGCTAACGCGACGCAACCCAACACGCTTGCTTTTGATTTGCTTTGGGGACACGTAACGTCACACAAGCCGACAACAATCAGACAAGCACAAAACGTGGCCGACTTGTAATGTTACGTCATTTTAAAGCTATTTGATCACGTCACTTTCAACTCCAACGCGCGACATGTAGAGCTCGTTTTAGTAGGTTTTCTAGTCGGTTGTGTGTTGAGCACGAGCCTCCTCCCCGGTAACTTTTCACCGCAACACGCCGACCGCTGCCCGAGATGGCCACACGAAACTAAACCACTCTTTAGACAAACTGTTAGAAAAAGAAAAGGAACTTACCTTGTTTCAAAATGCAACGATGAGTGTCTCACAAATGTATCGCGCGCCACAAAATCCGTCTTTAACGGCAGCGTCTCTCATTTAACGTTTAGCGGCGCCGCGGCGGACCCTCGGTAAAGTTAGCCCTCAACATGACAACACCGGACAAGAGTTTCCGTTGAGATCATTCAAAAATAAAGCTCGAAGGTTCTGTGCCGTAAAGCACCGCGTTTCACAATAACGCAGCCCTCTTATTTTGTAGGCTACAGAGAGTCGGATCGATCTTACAGTGGGCGTGTAACCTTTTTCATGTTCGCTCGTAGTATAAACGTACAACGCAGGCGCGCTGCGAGATTCCCGCGCCACCATTTTTGTGCTATCAGCCTATGATCGGGATTTGCATGGACTGTGACGTGGGCGTTGCGTACACCGAATTCCCACAAAAGGTGCGAGAATTACGCGGGAAAAGCGAGTGTTGCTGTACGGAGGGGAAGTCACCACACGGTGGCTCCGTTCACAACATCAACAAAGAGAGCAGTTGACGTTTTGATTTCTTCTGTCAAGCATTTCTTTTGTTGGTAATTTAAATGAAGATTTAGACTCGGCCAGTATGTTGTTTCATTGCAACGGAAAAAATGTGTTTGTTTTTAGCATCCAGTGCAGATTAGAACAGGACAGTTCGAGGTTTATATTAAAGGTTATATAACAAAAGCAACATTTGTCAAGTATACACATATATATATATATATGTATATATATATATATATATATATATATGTATATATATATATATGTATATATATATATGTATATGTATATATATATATATATATATATATATACATATATATATATATACATATACATATATATATATACATATATATATATACATATACATATATATATACATATACATATATATATATATATATATACATATATATACATATATATATATATATATATACATATACATATATATATATATATATATATATATATATACATATACACATATATATATATATATACATATACATATATATATATATATACATATACATATATATATATACATATACATATATATATATACATATACATATACATACATATACATATACATACATATACATATACACATATATACATATACACACACACACACACACACACACACACACACACACACACACACACACACACACACACACACACACACACACACACACCATTATTTAATTTTGGCACTTTAAAAACATTAATTGAATCTTTAAATATATACACAAACAAACTTTTTTTTTTACTGAAGTAGGTTTTTTTTATTGAAATAAATGTAATAAATATAATAATAAAAAAAAAAGGAGTCAGATTGGGGGGAGGGGGGGGGGGTCATCAAGTTTAACTCAATGATGACTTTGCTGCCATGGCTGTTATTTCCTGAGCAGATGTACTCCAGTTTAATGCCACAAACTTGTCAATGTAACAATGTATCAACTCAGTATTTACAATCTTGAACCGAGCCTGTTGCCCCCTTTTCATCAAAGGTTTCAGCAGTCTGTACATGTCGGGAAGACGGTGTAGAGCTCCAGATCCGTGCGGTCGGGAGATGCTCCTTTAGATGAGTCGCAGCAACAGCGTAACAAAGGTTTCACACATAAGACAAAGTGGAACTGGCGATGCGGGCAAGTGTTTCCAGGTAATTCACAGGCCTTATCAACCGTAAAATACCAGTGCTTCAATTAGCATGCCAGGAAAGAAAATACTAAATTAATAAATAAAAGAGATCAATACTTTTTTCTTTTCTTTTCTTTTTTTTTTTTTTTACCACAAACCTCGACAGAATGTTCTGGAAACAAAAATTACTCTGGGGTTGCGAAGAATTCAGTTGTTATCCCCCTCAGAGCTCATCAATAACACATTACAGAGGTCACATGGAAAAACAGCTCAGTTAAAATGCAGAACACAATGAGAATATATACAGCAGTTTACAGACGTTGACTCAGAATGGCAAAACGTGACAAAATCTCATGCAGCAAAAGTTTAACGGGCATAAAAATCGCTTTCAAGAAAAATATTTAGAAGAGATCTTCATCTATTAATACTGGCTCGTAAGTTGTTGGTTTTTTAAAAAAAAAATTTTGTTTAAAAAAAAAAAACATGCCGTTTGTGAGTGAGTATCTAGCGGAAGCTGGGCCGCTTGCAGCCCCTTAATAACAATTTAAGAGTCAGAGTCAAATTCCTGCATCTTATTTGTGCCTCATAGAGGATCTGTGGACGTATTAGCATGAGGATTTCAAGTTTCAACGAGCCAGTAACACCATGCAATCATCTCACATGAAGACGTTAAAAAGCTCAAACGCTACTGAAGGAAAAAAAAAATGTTTTAATACCGTTTTAGTACAGTTTAAACAACAAGAGTGATTGACCATGTAGCCAAACCCACGGCTTTGTGCAGTAAATGCTCATGCCAGGTATGGGATGTACGACAGTATATACACATTAAAAAAAAACTAAGAACAAACTTTAGACAGTTGGGCAAAAGCTTTAAACTGACCATGCTTCAATTCCTTGTTAAACGACTTTCAAAAGCAACCCTTCGTCTCCAGCACTGTGAAACACAGACTTGCAGTGAAAGTCGTTTTGTTTTAAGTTTGTTTTAAATGTTTTAGACACATTTAGGACACACACTCATACCTCAAGCATACTTTTAAAAAAAGAAAATCCTATATGACGCTTTCACAACACACACTCACACCAATTCAAACACACAGCCTGCTTGATGCTCGTAGTTTGTGAGCGATATGCATAAAGCAGCCGCAGGTCGGAACCACAGAACCCAGAACCACAGAACCTGGATCAGCCTGGATCAACTTGGGTGAAAAGTCCAGTGTATTTTAAGGAAAAAGGGCCATGGCTCTGAAGTACACAATTCATTCACCTCCCAGTGAGTGGATGATTTCTCTGTGTTTTCTGCTCTCTAAAATTCCAAACACATCGTTAATGAAAATAATGACTGATTTCCGAATGGGATGCAGGGGGGATTGGGGTAGTGGTTGCATTTGCAGGAAAATAGAGGATTTGTGTCACTTTCTCCAGTTTTATGTTTGTAGGTTTTTATGTTGTTGTTTTTTTTTTTTAACTACACTATTTATGTTTTTTTGTATATATTTCTCAGTCTTTTAAACAGTTCCTGCTTCTGTTTGGTGAATTAGTGTTCAATTAAAAATAACATCTTATATTCTGAGTGAGTCAAAAGTACATGGATATTCACTGGAAATAGTTCCAGCTATGTAAGAACTTTAGAAACGCATTTGTGTTGTAAGCCAACAGGCCCTGGGGGTTCAGCAAAAAGAGCTGGATTCAAATGCTGAAAGGAAATTTGGTATCGTTTTGCATTTTTAAATGAAAAAACAAACAAATAAACAAACACAAATCCCACACACACTGTGCTGTAGGATTGCAAGTACCGCTACATCTTCTAACTTCATTTCCAACGATGAAAAATTGAATCCAGTTGCAGTCGGAATGCAGGAGGCAACCCTGAAAGCGCACAGTGTGCGTGGAAAATTGTCCAGATGAAGCGCTGATAACGTCCTCGGCTTTACTGCATTGAAATGAGTCTTTGGAGCCGAAAGGCAAAACACTGCATCTAAACTGCCATTGGATCCAAACCTTCGGCTTCTCAAATTCAGTTTTGGATGTTTTTTCATGAGTAACAGAAGTTGCTACCTCTTTTCCTCGACACCTTTTCATCCTGGTTCCCACCTTCACAGAACAGGGGCGAGAGTCGGTGAAGCTGATTGGATCAGAAGTCAGGAGGGGGAGGGTCACAGAGTTCCGGATCAGTGTCGCTCAGAGGTCGATGCCTTTGACCAGCGAGCCTTCCAGCGTGACTGGGAAGTCGTGTAGCGTCTCCAGGACGGCAATGAGGTTGTTGACGGTGGTGCGGTCCCTCAGCAGCGCCGCGTCCTCGTACATGCGCAGAATGACCGGGCACTCAGCCAGCAGGGGGAGCCACTCAGGAATCAGCCGGTCTCTGTTAAAACACAAAAAATATGACGATGACGACATTGATCATGGCATGGCATGTATGTGTATGAAGGCACAGGATACAATTCTGTATGTTTTCAAACTAAAATCCCGGTCATGATTAGCCTGAGGTTCACAGACAACAGTGACAGTGCTGCTAAGAGTGCGATGTGTCAGCGGCACAAATTGCCCGCAATCTCAAATTAAATGTTGTAATATTTATCTAAACACTGCAATTGAATAACCAGTGGCATTGTCTGCCTCACATTCAAGCACAACAGGAAAACAAGATCAGCATTTCATTAGAAGTCCTTTAAAGTCCCAGTTAGCTGCCATCTTGCACCACCATATTTCTAAGGGAACCTGGTGTGGACAATCCAGCTGCCTGACAGTATGTTTGGTATTTAGTGTGAACACTGGTGTCCTCTAATAAACCAACAAAGAAGAAGGTGGAAGAGGTATCCAGGTTTGGGTGCGCAGGCCACCGTAGTTCACTGGCAAGCTCAGTAGAGGGAGAATGAGAGGGTGAGTGCTGCAATCTAAAACGTGACCACTTTATGTCGCTGTTTCTTCTTAAGAAATCTCAGAATATTAGACACTGGACCGTTAAGCAGCTTCCACCTCAGATCTTGATCGTAAATATTTCTAATGCACTCTGTAAACACTCTGTGAACGCAACACAAACTGAGGAGCCTCTACTGTGTTTGAGCAGAGTTCTGGGTTCTGGGGGGGGGGGGGGGGCCGACCTGGCACCGAGGCAGACTAGCAGCTGGAACTTCCCGTCCTTGCCAATGTTCCTGGGGCTGCAGTTGATCGTGTTGACGTAGTGGCAGAGTGATTGACAGGTGACGCCTTGTGGCTCCGCAGGCTCCTGCAGGTCAATCTGGTCAGCTGATTCCATGTAGGCCACAGCCTTTTCTGCAGGAGGGAGAGGATGGCACAGGTTACAGCTTAGTGTCACATTCACATCCTGAAAATCATCAGAGAAAATGCTGAAAACCATACTAAGTAAAAAATTAAAATAAATAATACACATAACACTATAACATGAAAACGATCATGCAATAACGTGATAGTTTCACGTTATTACGTGAAAATTATCACTTAAAGGTGCAATAACATGAAAGTTTTACAGAACAGTATTACTTGAAACAGAGCCCTGTTTTTTATTTTCCTAGTATGGCAGCAATGCACTTCCGTAACAATGCAGTGATTATAATTCTACATTAAAAAAAAACACACATCTGGCTAATTCATGAATTTCATTGAAGCTACAGCGACAAGATGGCGCTGTGGGCCTCACACTCACCCACAAAGTCCCAAACGAACACCGTCTTCTGGAAGAGTCGGGCCGACTTGAAGCCGTGATGGAAGAACTGCTCCAGTGCAGCCACCAGGCTGTTCTCCCCACACAGCAACACCGTCAGGCTGCCTCTCTGCAGAGACACAAGCAGCACAAGGTCAGGTACAAGCACCAGGTGGCAAACAGGAAGTCACCATCGCACATAGAGATGCAAGAAAACTGGAGCTGGAACTCCTCAGTTTCACTCCCTAAGAGAACAGAATGACGTATACTGATATATAAAGTAGGTCAGCTCTACCATGTGTGTTTTTGAGGGTTTAGTAATGAGACTGCTTTAGTAAGAGCAACCACAAAACACCCTTTAACAGACAGAGAAACTACAGGGTTTTTGTTTTTTCTCAAGATGAAAGGGAGGATGTTGGAATGGTTGTTTGCTTGCCTCTTTCTCTGGCTTGTGGAAATGTTTGATAATGTTGTTCACAGCCTCCCCGATGGCCTCTTGGATTTGCCCCGAAGTCAGTTCTGCAAGAAGCGAGGAGAAAAAGCGTTTGAGTGTCACACTTTATAAACATACAAGAAAAAAACAGGAAACGGTATTTAAATTGACAAATCAGGTTGAATAATCTCAATATATATATGTAAGATTTATCAATAATTCCCCATCTTAAGGGCCAGAAAATCAAATATTAAGTCATGTTATTTCACTGTGAGAATTTCTTAAAGTTGTGGTTGTATCAACAAATACATTGGAACTAAATATTGGAATTACACACTAAAAAAAAATCTGAAAAAAGGAAGAGAAAAACAAAATGTTGGAAAAATGCTCTGTGAAACTGAGCAGCCGCAGTTCAATCCCCCCCAACCGATACTGACTCTGTCCTCGTCCCGGCTGACTGGTGACGCTGATGCGTCTGGTCTGGGAGGGCGAGCGCTGCAGCGGCGGCGTGCTGCAACCTCTGGCCGACTCCTCCTCCCCGCCGTTCAGCACCAGCTCGCCGATCAGGACCCGCTCCAGGCTGCCGTCGTCCACCCCCTTACCCAGCCACCGGCCGCAGGGGAACCTGGAGAGGGACAGGGAGACGGGAACCAGGTGGCGCTAAAGTACTGAGGTAATAGGTGGACGCACGCAAACAGAGGAATGATCTGCAAAGACCAAATAATAACAATAATAATAATAATAAAACTTTATTTGTACAGCGCTAAATCACAACCAAAGGCGTCTCAAAGCGCTTTATACAATCAGAGAGAACCAACCGGGCCCCCGGAGCAAGCGAGATGCGACAGTGGCTGGGAAAAACTCCCCTGTGGGAAGAAACCTAGGGCAGAACCAGACTCCAGAGGGCCATCATCTGCCTACGAATGCCTGGTTTGGGTTTAATTGATTGTCTTAATATACAAAGTTTGTTTGTTTGATTATTTTTTATTTATAATAATTTATTTAGAACATGCAAATTTGACAAGGTTTCCTAATTGCTATTAAACAATTCATTAATATAACATAATACAGAAAGGAAAATTTAAGGAAGCATAATTAATACAACAGAAAAGAAAAAGAGTGACATTTGAAAAAGAGTGAGAAGAAGCATAGTTAGCTTGTTAGCTCTCACCCCTTTCTCTAAATATATATATATATTTGGCCTTTCAAGACGGACCCTTGGACTCGTCCTCCACTGACCTGTAGGTGTGGCCTGTGATCTCATTGCGCACCATGACAAAGTCCACCAACCATTTGGCCAGGAGTCCAGCATTATCGTGTCCCAGCTGCAGCGTGGTCAACTTGCCCAGGTTGTGACACTGAACCAAGATGCAGGGAAAGAAAACACATTGACATATGTATATGTATATACATATTACACGCACGCACGCACGCACGCACGCACGCAAACACTACTGTTCAAAAGTTTGGGCTCACTGACTCATGACTGCATTGAACTCCATTATAAGCAGCTTCCTACAATCAGAGAAATACTGGGATGCTCTGAGAGTGCAGAGAAATCAGTCAGGATGTGCTGATCACATTATGGGATGGCTTTGACAGTTGTCCCCATAGATATATACAGAAGGCTAGATGTCTTATCCGCGCTGCTGGCCAATGGAATCGAACGTCCGCACTGGCGGCCATCTTGCCACAGTCCCCTCGCTCCGCCTCTCTCACTCATAACTATGTATTCTTATTGTGCATGTTATTTTAAATAGCCCTAAATTGCTCTATTTTCAACCGAATTTCGAGCGGTTTGGTTTGTTATAAAGGTTATAAGCATAGTTATGATACTGCATACTTATTAATCATTTATAACCATAGGCTTTCATGTGAAAATAGCAAAAACACGCACACACCCATATTTAATAAAAAAACGTATATGCTAAACGCTAAACTAAACAAACCAGCACTAAATCGTAACATTAATCAAAAAGCTCCAACAATATCTTACAGATGAAATGTGATCCTACGAGCGACTATTGCTGCACCCATAAGTGGCACAGAAGTTCGGCATTTTTTCAGTCACCGATTTCCTGTAGAAATCATAATGCATGATGCTGTAACAAAGCAATCCAATTTTAAATCATTTGCGAATTAAGTTAAATGATATTGAAAAGAAAAGCTATTCTGTCTCTCCAGATGTCAAATTGCTTGTTTTATTTACACCTACCAATCCTAATCCATTTTATCACAACAACAAAAAAGACGGACTGTAATCTCAGTTTGTCACCGTTAGACTCTGAATCAAACAGGTGGGGGATGAGATATCAGCAGCTCTAGTTCATTGATCACCGTGTCTCTGCTGCATGAACTGATGAGACTGCGTTCATGCAGCAGCAATGGATGTAGGCTAAGTTGCATTAGCTTGGTTTGCAACGTTATAGGAAACGCACCTCAGCGAATAACTACAACCAACACCACAAATATTGTACGTGAACAAAATACTAGTTTGTCCTGAAATAGTTGTTGGCTTAACTTAACTTAACTTAAGAAATGAAAATCTTAGTGGTCTCAGTCGTACTAACTTGTGCAGATAGGCTGCCTTAGCACCATTATGTGTTTGTTTTTTTTTCTAATAGAAAGCTGCACTCTCAACATGTTCAACTATCCAGAATTATTGCTACATTATGAACGTTTGTAAGAAAGCAAACCCTGTGCAAATCCGTCAAGTTTTCAGCGAGGTCAGAGTGTTAATGTTTGTTCAGATCACTCCCGTTCCCTCACATTCAATACATCAGACAGTGACTGAAGGATGGTGGCCAGTGCGGACGTTCGATTCTGCACCGTGAGACATCTAGCCTTCTGTATATATCTATGGCTGTCCCCCTGAATGTCCAAATGAATGTGATTTGATTTTAGACACACACACACACACACACACACACACGCACACGCACGCACACGCACGCACACACATTCTGCAGCTTTACAGCATCATTCAAAGCAGAATTTCCTTCCACTTAAATTGATAATATTTGCTAAATTATTACATCATTGTAATTCAAATGGAGGGTATCATATCTAGTTGTGTGGTTGTGACTGCAGCTACATTAAGAAGGGAGCTACATCTGAGGGCTGCAGGAGGACACTGTCTAACTGCAGCCACGGGGAGCAGAGGGATCCTCTGACCTTGAACAAGGCAGAGATGTGTGTGTGCGGCCGGAAAGCAGACTGGGGGAGAGGGAGACATTGGTAAAAAACAAACCAACAAAACAAAACAATGGATGAATGGTCGAATGGATGAACACAAACAATGACGGACGCTTGTGTAAATACGCAGGACACGTTGCGCTCGCAACGCAGGTATTCTGTGAAAGCGGAAGAAACCTACACTTCGTGTGAGCCAACGCTGAACATAAAGTTTCACCTGCCAGACTTGACTGTCCAAATTTTAAGCTTGTCTGGGGTCAAAGGTCACTGCACTCACGTCAAACGTCATCTCCAGAACATTCTTGGGGATCTGCATGATGCCTGAGTCTCCCAGCTCCCCGGAGACGCACACCCAGGGGTTGGAGGTGGTCATGGCGTTGCTGAGCTTCTTGATGGGGTAGATGGCCACCCGGTACGGGATCACTGTCACGGCAGCAGAACACCGTCGGTGTCAGACGTTAGCTAACTGGGTCCATTTCATTATAAAATCACAGCTCGAGGGCAGAAAGTAGCAGAGGCACAGATACAGATAGATAAAACAGAACATCTTGGAACCACAGACTGAAGCCGAGCGCACAATGTTTGTTTGCGAAAGTCTCTGTAAACACAAATACATATTGTGTTTGTAAGGTCAAATGTGTAATATTTGGCTTGATTTTTGATTTTTATATTGGCAAAAGCCTAATATACTGCCCATAAATACATTAATAAAAGTGTATAATCACAATTTAATAACTTGGTTTTCCTATTCTTAATCGGTTCTTATCTATATATAAGAATATTTATAGATCAAGGTTATTGCTCTCAGTTAGCTGCCATCTCACACTGCCATATTTCCAAGGAAACCTGGTGTGGACAATCCAGCTGCCTTGACAACACGTTTGGTTTTTAGTTTGAACGCTGGTGTCCTCAAATAAACCAACGATGAAGAAGTAGGCGGACGTGGTATCCAGGTTTGTGTGTGCAGGCCACCGTAGTTCACTGGCAAACTCAGGAGAGGGAGGGTGAGCGAAAGAGCGCCGCAATCTAAAATGTAACCACTCGATGTCGCTGTTTCTTCTTCAAAATCTCCAAATATTACACACCTAAATTTGCATCCAAGCATCAGCTGACATTATTACCCAAGTAATCTGAGAAAAAGTAAGCAAGACAGGGAGTTTCTGCAACAGCTGTAGTTTGTGTTAGGTTGATTATTTTGATATTTTGATATTAATTTGATATTATAATGAGTTCCTACAATGCTTTAGGGCATTAAATGCAACACTGCCTGCAAATTCTACTTTTAAACGGTGTCATATTTGTAAGAAAAACGCCAAATGAGTGTATCGCTTGTGTTCATGAGAACAGGTCATTTTCACTCGTTACTGTAACTGTTGCTGACAATAAGGTGATTGGCTGGAACACGTGGGGGGACAGAATGTTCAGTGATAAGGCCAGACTGTGACCTGTAGCAGCTCAAATTTCGGAGAACTCACCGATGGTGGTGAAGACGCTGGTGAAGCAGAAGTAGTCGACGGCGTTGAGGGACAGCAGGTGGAAGAGGAACTGCTCCTTCTCCTCCTCACAGCGCAGGAAGGCGTAGCGCTTGTACAGCTTCCTGGAACACAGACACACATACAATTGAACAATGCCAAGGAATCATCTCCACAGATTGTTGCAAATTTCAGTCAGTGTATTTAATGAAGCTGCACATGGTGATTTAGCACTTTGGCATTGGTTATATGTGATATAATTTCACCACTAGATGTCATAGGAATTGCATGCACACAACAAAACCAACATAAGAGAGAGTGTAGGGAGCGTTGACGTAAGCATTAGTAATCAGTGAGTCTAATGTGACGTGACTATTGTTATTATTGTAAGTTATCTGTCTGAATCTCTTAAGTATTTCGTAATTTATATTTACAAATTAGTGTCCAGATCCCTTTATAATTAAAAATATAATTTAGTTATTTTTGTGTAGAGTTGATCTATATATGTATATAAATATACATACATGTATATATATTTTCAACTTGAGGTTGCAATAAAATACAAAAAATAAGAAGTAGAAATAAAACACAATAGACAGCGGCCGTAAAGAAGTAAGAGGATTGCTGATGATGAAGGACTGCATCAACTTTTAGTACTTCTGAAATATTTCTCAGACATTCAAAACTCTATTCTAACAGATGGATGGCCTTTCTTCTTTCATTCATCTAATTTGCATTCCGTTTTAACTTTAGTTTAGAGGTCTAGTTTGGGCGTTTGCGTTGAACTTAAAAAAAAAGCGCATGGGCTTCTCTCGCAGCAGCAGGTGGCAGCACTGACACATCAACTTCTGCCTTGCCAGCACAATGAATCAAAGAGGAAACCCAAGTCACCTTTATGAGATGTGCAACACAAAGCAAAGACAAACGCTGGATTTTAAGGTTGGGAAAAATCTGTCATGTGCACAAAAGTGTGTGTGTGTGTGTGTGTGTGTGTGTGTGTGTGTGTGTGTGTGTGTGTGTGTGTGTGAGTGTGTGAGAAAGAGTGTGCGTTGATCAAAGGAACACTGACTTTGTTAAGGCCTGCCGGGACAGCAGCTGCTTCAGATGCTGCGACAGCACCTTCTTCTCCAGGGACAGACGGATCCAGGCCCGGGCTCTCCCCACGTCCGTCTTTATCTCCGACATGATCTGAATGTGCCTGAAGAGGAACAGCAGAGATAAACCACCGACGATACTGAAATGTACTAAAGTAAAAAGTAGATTTTTGGCATTATTGGAACAGTTCACTTGTTGAATTTCTGCAATTTTGCAGAAATGAAAAAGTTGTGAAACAATAATTATATATACACCCACACACATATATACTCTATCCAACCAGCGTTTGGTAACTCCAGGCATTTAGTAGTAGAACGTCTACTCGCTGTACACACCTCATATCCTGCAGGAGGGACAAGCGAAGAGATGGGATGGCTATCAAACCGTCGGATTTCCGCCTCTCCAAGATATTTGACCCTGAAAAAAGCATAAGTAAAAAAATACAGCTTCACTGGCCTGGCATTTGTAACTGCGCGCATCAGCTACACTGCCTTGGTGTTGCACGCGATACCTGGTGATACTTCAGCTTGCTGATGCTGGTGCTGCTCCAGCAGCTTCTCTTCTCGAGCCTGGTAGTGCAGCAGGTGAGACCACAGGGCCGACTTCCCCTGTGAGGACACGCACACAGAAACCCATACATTTGTTAAATTTTTCATTTTCATTTTTTGGGGGGAAAAAAAAATATGTGTGTGTATATATATTACGGAAGCGTATAGCTTCCACTCTGTGCACTTGGTTGTGTTGTTGCGTTAGCATCGATCTGGCCTCTACCGTCCCTGCGTCTTTGACCCCATTAGTGGAGTTGCACCCTGATTGACCCACCTGTTTGACCTGTAGCCCGTGACTCCAGATCCTCTCCAGCAGGTCACACAGGCTGGCGATGAGCGTGTTCTCTTCCAGGCCGGTGATGCTGGCCTCGCCGTGGCCCAGTTCCACCGCCTCTCGTCCCATCTTCTCCACCAGCATCCTCTTGGTCTGGAAAACACATGCAAACAAACAATTACACACAACTGTGCAGCCTGAAGGACTGAACCAACCAATCGATTACAGCCGAGACTGCTTATGGACCAAGATTCTTTGACTGTTTTTTTTTTTTGAGGTGGCATTAAAATGCATCGCCTTCATTCAGACAATCTACAGTCAATCTAAAATATTTTTTTCTTGACACGAAACTTTCAAAAATCTGGTACGTTATTTTCAAATTTTTTTAACAAGAAAGATTGATATGAGATGAAAGAGCAAAAAAAGAAGAAGAAAGGTCTGCCAGGGAGTTTTGAAATGAAATATAAGTTACACAATCAAATTAATAGGTCCACTAGAAGAGCGTTTCTCAATTTATTTATTTATTTTGCAGGACACACAATTCAATTCAATAACTGCAATAATTTACCTACTAGACGTGATAGCAAGGGAGCTAGCGTTTTTTATTTGTGTGGAATAAATTTGAGTCGCAACTTCATGATAAGGAAAAAAATGTGGATCCTGAGACTCCACCAGTTGAAAACCATTGCACAAGAACAGTGGACAATGGAGAATAAAAAGAGCTCTGCAGAATCAACCTCATTCAGTTCTTCCGTTTATATGGTACCAACACATCCAACACACTTGGTCCAACGTTTGATAAATATGCCTTTTTTCACTGTTCATTTCATTTCGAGAAAAAAAAAAAAATCACCTTCAAGCGACACTCCTTCAGCAGCCCCTCTACGAACTTCCAGTTGGTCTGCGCGATGACAGCCGGGGACAGATCGGACAGTTTGGGTTGTCGCAGGTTCTTGCCCAGGGTGCGAGCCTCCTGCATGTACCTCTGGAGAGCCAACGCAATCAGACAACCAGCGTCACTTTCAAAATTCACATCATTTCAGTGAGCAGATATATAACTGTTGACCTCAGAGTGGGACATAACTCCATAACTATAAACTACAGGGATGTATCAATACCGATACCAGTATCGGGTATCGGTACCGATACCGGGGTTGAGAAAGTGATTTGTAATTGTGCTGGGGTGAGAAGATAGTTCCACTCTTCACACTCCTAATTAACTCTTAGTGAAACAGGAAGTACATGATATGCTAAAGTGCGTCGGTGAATGTTAGTATGGGAGTTTGTTTTTATCTCTATTGCACCACATGTTGCTGTAGTTATGTACATTTCGCAAATGAGGGATAAATAAAGGCATTCTGATTCTAAGATTTGTGAAGCTATTTTTGTCTTCAGGAATGTTAAGACTTTTATTTTAATGTGAAGAATTTTTATCTCTTACATTGAAAGAGAAAGCAGATCTCTCTGCTCAATGTGACAAACTAGTGATCAAAAGAGGAACTGCACACAGTTCTCAATTTTCTTTTTTAGCTGAACTATTTCTTTATTATGGCAAAACTAGAACATGTCCCACTAGGAACTTGAGTTTGAAAGAAAATCTGTGCTTCCGCAAAAGCTTTAGTGGGAGAGTGTGAGGTCTGACGTGGGCTTAGGAGGTGGGGGACCCACAACACAGGCAGCTCCTCCACATACCAGGCAGGATGCAGAGGCAGATTTTTTAGGCGGTTTGATAGGTGGAGGGGACGCATTGTCCCACTCCCAAAAAGCCATGGAATTCTGCAGGCTGAGGCAGCCCTCCACCTGCCGAGGAAGAGGTGGTGGAGGAGGAGGTGGTGGACACCACCCGAGGCCCAAGCACAGGACACACGAGCAGGAAAAGACAGAAACAAAGAGAAGAATGGAGAGAAAAAAAAAGAAGGCAGCATGCACATGGAAAAAAAGAGAGGATGAAACGACGTCAAGAAGAGAATGCAAAAACAAGGAATTTCGTTAATGAACAAAAACAAACAAAAAACAAATGGCAGGATGAGAAAAATGACAGACACTCAATGTGCGAAATACAGTAAGGCCCGCGGGATCCGGGGGGTCGAACCCCTCTGATTAACCCATGAGACCTCCTGAAAGCCTCAAAGCAATATTTTAAGGGGGTCTCAAATTATTTCAAAAAGCTAAAAACAATGTGATGTTAGAAGCTCTGATGCCAAATAGCTACAAAGTTGCATCCTTGAAATATTGTAAGGTTATTTATTATAGGCTTCCTGCATGTTTGGAAAATTTAGATTGGTGCTGAGTAACAATCAGGAGGAATATTGACGGGTATTTCGCACACTGGAAGACACTCGGACGGGACGCAGCGTTTGAGACCAGCAGGGGGAGCAGCAGGTGGAGCAGGAGGAGCAGCAGGTCACTGACTGGAGCCCGGGGCTGTTCTGTCTCACCTCCTTCAGGTCGTTGTTGTCGAGGCCCAGGTGCTCCGTTTGCTGCCGGTGGCGCTCCTTCCTCCGCTGAGACGTGGCCGCGGCAGTCCTGTAAGACCACCTGCAGTCACAAAAACAACGGACGTGTGATTTTGGAGTCTGACGGGAAACAAAGGAGATTGGAATTGGGTCGCATTTACATAAAAACAGAGCCCAAGATTCTGGAAATCACGCTGAGTTCAGGATGTTTCTCTTGGAACATGCATGGTACATGACATGTAATAATATATAATATATCATATACTTCACACAAAAATATTTTGGTATGTTTTGAAATGAAATTATAGCAATCAAGGATGAATTTCACATTTAAATGAATTTCTTTTATGAAAATATGAACACTGCCATTTGTGTGCCATGAGATTTGTAACTATGTTTGTGTTTTTGTTGATTATTCCTCTTAATCCACTTAGAGCAACACAGCAGCAGAACGTGAACCTGTGAAATCTGGACTTCATATCGTCTTTGTGCCTGTTTGGTCTTGGTTTTTTTTACTTACTTGTTATTGGTTGGTCCTGTGTTGAGCACATCCGACTGTAGTTTGGGAAAGAAGCCCTGCTCATATTTGCCCTGTCCGATCTTCATGTCCAGCAGGTGGGGGTGGACGGCCGTGTGGTCGATCTTCATCAGCCGCTGCTCAATCGTTTGGGCTGAAAGACACACGTATTGTGTGAAATTGCACTTGCATTTTTAAAAAAAAAAGCATTTTTAAACAAGCTTGGGGTAAAGAGATGTGATCCAGCAAGAAAAGTATGACAAACAATAAGAAAAAAATATATAGATGGATATAAAACTCCATCCATATAAACCCCCCCGCCCAATAATCCCTTGCAAGTGGCTGATGTGGCAGATTCCTTCTCATGGAATTGATAATAGGGGCATTACAACCATGAAAACAACCAGTTAGCCTCAACGCTCAACACTTTGGACTCACCAGATTCCTTGAGTACCGAACACCTCTGATAGTTGGACGATCGCAGGCTGGGTGCTCGGACGTTGTAAAGGCGCGCTTTGTCAATGCGGGCGTCAAACACACGGAGCAGCGGCTCCTTTTCTTCCCACTGGGACATGATTTTGTTGTCGATAAATGTGGCGAACATCTGGGTCTCGATGAAATGGGAAAGGAAGGGGAGGTAGGGCTCCGGCTGGTCCGACAGGAACGAGGCCTGGAAGAGAACACACACAAAAAAAATTCCGTTAGAAGTTATCTTTATCGAGAAAACCATGATTAAAGGACCAGTGTGGAATATTTGACATGATTTTTTAATTTTATAATGGTAAAAGCTTAATATACTGCCCATAAATACATTGGCCATACAATAAAAGTCATTCGTTTTTCCTACCTTTAGAATGGTTCTTATCTATAGATAAGAATATACATACAACAATAAGGGTCTTGCTCTCAGTTAGCTGCCATCTTGCACCGCCATATTTCTAAGGAAGCCTGGTGTGGACAATCCAGCTGCGTGACAGCATGTTTAGTATTTAGGGTGAACGCTGGCGTCCTCAAATAAACCAACAAAGAAGAAGAAGCTGGACAAGGTATCCCGGTTTGTGTGTGCAGGCCACCGTAGTTCGCTGGCAAACTCATGAGCGGGAGGGTGAGCAAAAGAGCGCTGCAATCTAAAATGTGACCATTTGATTTTGCCGTTTCGTCTCATAAAATCTCAGAATAGTACACGTTACTTTTTACTGAGAAGTTAATGATGCTCGTACTGCTTGTACTAATTACCTTGTCGAAGTTGTGCATCTGCTCCCTGTTAGTGAGCCAGGACTCCAGGTCGGGGGCGCTCTGGATGACAAAGGCCTCATAGTCGGCGAACATGGCGGTGAAGCGGCCGGCGAACACCTCCCGCAGTTGCACGTTGAGCTTGGCGTTTCTCAACTCTTCCTTCCCTGCTGCTACCGGCGTGGGCGCCGTTGGGCTCGCCTGCCCCTCGGCCGCGTGAATTTTCGCACCCGCCCTCAGGGCGTCGACGCGGGCCACCGTCACACCAGTGCGCCTGGTCAGTGCCTGCAGCCTCTCTAGGGTGGCGTTGCCCTGCAGCAGCTCCAGCACCGCCAGGTCCTCGCCGCCCAGGTTCCCGTTGCGCCCGTCGTCCTCCAGCCGCCTCAGGGCGACGCTCTTGCGCTCCCTGCCGGGGGTGGAGGGCGCACTGCCGAGGCTGGCACGCGTCCGTGTCCGTGGTGGCGGTGCCCCCTCCGAGTTGGGAGGGACGCCAAAGCTGAGCAGCACCTCGCTGAGCTCCTGGATGAACTCGGCCTTGTTGGGGAAGTGGGGGAAATCCTCCGGCAGCTCGATGCAGTGGTGGTCGATGTCCACGAAACACAGGTTGGCCTGGAGAGCAGGAAGAGGACCTCTGAATTACACCAACAATTACAACTGTTTGTCTGGCTGGAATAATTTGGTATTAGGGTATTATTTGGTATTAAGTGATCATCATTACTTTGATTGTAAGATAAAACATCTCGGGATTCACCGATAATACCAGTATCGGTACTGATACCGGGCTTGCATACTCATACTCGTAAAAAAACGTGCGAACACCACAACACCGATAACAGTTGTATATGTGCTGATACCAATACCAGTATTAACCAGTATTGTGTATTAGTATCAATACTGGGGTTGAGAACTCGTAAAAAACATGCAGGTACCGATACCAATTGTACATGTATATATGTATGACAATTTCGTTAAATTCGTGTTTGTACTGCAGTGAAACTTGTTCTAGAAAAAGCATATGGAGGAATGTTGTTAAAATAACAGAACCTCTGTTGAAAAAAAAATAAAAATCAAAGTAAATATATAGTAGGTGTAATGGCCTTATTAAGTGACTCGGTATGAGTGAGGACTGAAAAGCAAGTACTTGTACTCGTTCTGTAAAAATTGGTGCATCCCTATAAAAAAACCAAACCAAACCAAACCAAAAAGAAAGTCCCATTGCGCCCAAACAGGTGCAGCTCCAGAGATCACCTGGAGGCATAATAGACATTGCAGATTTAATGAGGGATCCTACGATGTGTGTGTGTGTGGGGGGGGGCGGTGGGAGGGGGATCAGTCAGTCATTATGCGATTGAGCACGTTGTGGGGGGATGAAGCTAAATCTGACATAATGGATTTACCACAACACCCTGATATGCGATTAAAGCGGAAGCTTAAATAATATCGGAGCTCTAAATCCATCAGACACACAGGTTGAGAAAGGATTTGGTTTCATCATCAGGAATCACCAGAGGCAGATTTAAATGTGGAGGTCAGAGTGCAAATGGCCTTCAAATCAATACAATAACAGATTCTCTCTAGAGGGAAAAATGTAGGTAAAATCATGGCATATATTCACCACACTTATGAAGAGTTGATGTAACACAAACATCAATATTCACTGTCTTTATACGTGTCCGAGTAACATAAAACACAACATGAAACTGGCTATATAAATCCAGTTCTTTATTAACCATTCCATCGCTCTTTGGTATCCTCAGAAAAACTGAAGTACGAGGCTATGGCTATATAGTCTTTAAATAACCATTATACAGCCATTTAAAATAAAAAGAAGAAATGGTAAAAAAAAAAAAAAAAGGTCAAAGAAGGACAGAAAAACCAAGAGGCCTTCATAAAGGAGAATCATTAAAATAAGCTCATTCATCTGTACATGATTTAACACTAGGTTGCAATGATTTATGCAGTATTGACTGGTCTGTCTGTTTCTACACCACCAAAAGCATTTGTTTTTATCGTGACAGATCACAATAATTTTCTTCTGTCCTTCTCACAATCTTGAACACTCAGTGATCAGTATCAAAACACACATTAAAAAATGCACACTGTATGCTCAATGACAGGCAGGAATCCCAGGGCATGTTATGACATCATATATGACAGATGGCCCATGATGACGATAACCTCACCGCAAAGCAATTACTATGACTGTCACTACACTGCTACACAATTCACACAATCTGTCAGTTAATACATATCTGTTCACTATATCTGTGAATAGTGCAAGATACTGACTTCAAGAGGGAAATCTGCTTAGAGTGGCTTAGAGCTTTTTTAAATTAACTAAATAAAATATCGTTATTAGGCTCTCGTGTATCAATTCTCGCAAAAAGTAGGATAACAGTACAAGGGATTCACTGATACCACTACCAGCATCGGATATCGGTACGATACCTGTGTTGACTCGTAAAATATGTGCAGATAACGCGACACTGACACCAGATTCATATGTATGTATATGACCGTTTAGTTAAATTTGTGTTTCTACTGCAAATGAAACCCGTTCTAGAAAAACTAGGAATGTTGTTCCAATAACAGAACATCTGTATATAATGTAAAATGGCCTTATTAAGTACTTGGTGTGTACTGAAATGCAAGTACCCGTATTCTACTCATCCTGTAAAAAAGTGGTCTTGGCACATTCCTGAACAATACATTTCCATATCAATATTTTGCCACCGCCTCTATTGCCAACAGGTGCACTGCTTCCTCTATTTCTTCTCCATTTACAGTTTAATTTGAGACTGCAAGGGACGAAACCTACCGGGAACAAACACATATTTCACTCTGCTCTAACAGCATGTAGAACACCTTGTGCAGTCAGACGTTAAATCAACATGGAATGTTGCAGCAATAATAACACAGACTTGTATCTTTTTTATCTAATCTTAGGTCTGCCTCTCGTTCTGCCCCAGGGACAGGAAGCTGCATGGAGACAATGGAAATTATACGTCAGGAACTCTACATATCGTAAAGCCTTCTATGACTAGAGTGTTGGTCCAATTTAGATCCAAGACCTGCACGGAACACTTGGACTTGCACTAGGATAGAATAGAATAGAATAGAATAGAATAGAATGCCTTTCTTCTCCCACAATGGAGAAGAAAAAATTGAATGTGATTTAAAAAGAAAAATAAATAAAATAACATGAAATATTTATAGCGTAAGAAAGGAAGAAGAAATCAACTGTTCATGAAATGTTAGTGTTTGACAATTTTTGTTTTTATCGAGTGCAGTTATACAGCCTGATGGCTGCAGGCAGGAATGACCTGCACTGAGGACACAGTGTGGAAAATCTTCTTGTCTGAAATACAATAAGGGGGACGGCAGAGTTCAAAAACGCAAAAAGCTTGTCTGGCATTAGTTCTGCAATTGTTTTCATTTTTCCCGTCTCCTCCTCCCTGCTTTGCTCCGCTTCGCTCCGAGCCGTTCTTTCATCATCATCGGCCCATTTCTGGGGCAAAGCCACTTCAAAGGATCACTTACAAGCCCAGAGATGATTCGCCCGGCGAGGGGCGGGAGGAGGTTGGCTTGGTGGTGGCACCAAACCAAACCCACCCCACACAGCGCCACCTCGGATCATTAGCACTTCACGGCTGAATGCGGCCGGATGAACAAGTGGCTGGGACTGAGGGTGGGCATGTCAGCAGAGGCCGGAAGCCGGCGAGTCTGGATGTCACGCTTTGTTTCGCGCTTTATCCCACTTTGCCACATGAATACTCACTCGCACACGCACAGCTTCAAGTCCATACAGAAGTATGCAGTGGTGTACTCTAGTTTACTGTAGTGGGTGTACTCTGATTTCCCCCCCCCCTCCCAGCCTCGTAAACATCTGTCCAGCAGCAGCTGCTTCAAAACTACACAAAACAATAGCACCATGCTCAGTTATGTATTAAGTATCCAGCATCCACATATAAGTGAGATCTTGAAAGACGGATGATGTATTGTCTAAATGTAAATGTAATGTAAGCAACACAAGAGATATAACAGTTATTTACAGCTGGACTAGAATTAACTGTCCGATAGCAGTCACAAGAGAAATTTGTTAAAATAAAGAAAAATGAATAAATAATTAACACACTTAGAAAAGAAATAGCTTCATCAATGAAGTGCAAAAAGTGGCGCAAACACACAAAGCGGCACTAAAGCAACGGCTGAATCACAACATAAAACAACCTTTTAATCAAAATTTTAAATGGGAAGTCAACGTTGTGTCAGAAAAACCCACTGATGTCTTTGAGCTTTTTTTTTTAGGTGGTTGTATTGTAATTCGGGACCTTTTCTAAAGGTTATACAGCGTATACCTGCGTATCATGTAGATGACATCACTGGCAGTATGTCAATGGGATTGTCCCCTTTTTTTGAGCAAGTGACTTCCTGTCTTTCTAAGCAAAAGTCCGCCTGCTCATTTCCACGGTGCGTTCATGGCCTTGAGCCTCGGCTTACGTAACGTCAGTAACAATGTCAGGCAACCACACTGGTGGCTGCGGCGTGCACAAGTCTGCAAGCGATTGTTTGAACACGCTGAGGAGACTAATCCTAAAAAAAAGTGAGATCATTTGTTGAAACTAACCCGCTCACTAATGGCCAATCCAAAGTCTGTTCTTATTATACGCTTTTGTCTTTAGGCATTCAAGGTTGTATTGCCTATGTTGTACATATGTTGCTTTTTGTCCTGCCAGTTCCATTCGCACTGTGTAGCATGCTATGGCTGTGTACTGACAATAACATCGAATAAGTGGGTGTGTCTGTCTTACTTTTCCAAGCGACAAACGGAACACTGGCAACTCGAATATCACCTCAATCCTTTGCTCTGAATTCTCACTTCAGGTGAAATTGTAGTGCAGCCTTAATTTGTGACAACTTTCAACAGCTGTATTAAAAGCCAGAGGCTACTGTGACAGTTAATGACCTAATTTCTGAGGGAATTGGGGGGGTGTTATAAGTTTCCTAGAGATCTTTATAGAGAGGTATTATCTGGAGATTACAGACTGAGTACAATCTGGTTGGGATTTTCTCAAGGTTCCCTGTTGCAACAGGCAACAATCAAAGGTCAGCTACTCTGAATCTGACTCATAGCACAAGACCAGTAAAACAAACGCAAGTCATTTTAATGAGAGGAAGCACAGAAAGCAATACAGTACACAGCGAAAACGAAATGGCTACTGATTTATGGAACTAAATCAAATTTGTTGACCTTAATTCTGTATTTTAAAACGAAAATAACTGAAAATCAGAGCCTTATTGTGTGCTGTTTTACCATATATTAGCTCTAATAAGATAATAATATGTCATTTGAGTGCCTTACCTCCTGGGGGAGCTCCAGTTTGGAGCGGTCCGTGCCATCTTTAGATTGCAGACCCATCAGGTAGGGGACAGGAGCATCCAGGAAGTGGAGAAGTGAGGCTGGGAGGATGGGAACGTAGACGTGCTGCCACTGGAAGGGGAAGAGCAGCGTGGTGATTCCCTCGGCAACCGTCATCAACTGCTGATAGTCTGAGGACAGAGTTGGAGAGAGTGACGGAAACATTACTACTTATCATAGAAAAGAGGGAGACCCAATTTATAACAACTCCATCTGGTTGTTTGCCATTGTATATGCTTACAAAGCTCTCTAGCAAGTCCACAATATTGAAGTTGAACCTAAGGGTCTATGAATCTCAGTCATGGCTCCATCTTTGGGGTGAAGTTTGGAGTCATGACTGAAATGCGACAACTTCAAAAAGAAAAACACCAAAATTGAATCATACCATGGAAAAACGGTCTTTGCCTGATTCTGGTATATCGATTCCAGAACCGGGTATCGGTTTGAGTATGTGCCAATACCACAACACCGATACTGGTTCTATATGTATGTCTGTATATGACAGATTGGTTAAATGTGTGTTTGTACCACAGTGAACCTTGTTCTGGAAAAACATGTTGAGGAATGTTGTTCAAATAACAGAACTACTGAAAAAGCAAGTACTCGCACTTTATTTGTTCTGTAATACGAGTGGTATCGGTGCATCCCTCGGAAAAACCCCTTAACGACTAATACCTTTGGAAATGCCATTGACGCCACCTAAAAAGAGTGAACGCTACAGTGCAATTTTATTTAGCGTTTAGTGACTTGTGGCAGAGTAATGGTTTATATGTGGTTTTCTATGATTATACTGTAATGATTACAATTGGTATTGCTCAGCCTATAACAGATAAAGATTTATTTAACCCTCTCTGGATTATTACACTGCATTTTACTGGATTTATGGTGTATGTACCGAAATGTAAAGATTATAGCAGAGGGAAGAGAGCAAGTTGTTGGTTGGGAGGTTTTTGAAATAAATTGATTTAAGAGTTCTGATGTGAAAGAAGGACTTTAATCATGTGATTCAAATCAAATCTGAGGGAGAGTTCGGCTTTAGAACAGGAGGAATTACATTCTGATGGATTCTTCTCAATCTCCTTTTCGCCTGCACACGTGCGTGTGTGTGCGTGTGTGTGTGTGCGTGCGTGCGTGCGTGCGTGCGTGTGTGTGGGTGGATGCTGCTTCCCCTGTTCCCTAACAGATTAAGGCCAACAGTTGCCGACTGGGTTTTGATATTGAGTTCAACAGCAGTTTTATCAGAAGATGGTCGGAGGAAGAGTGATTAAAGGCTGGGTGGTGAAATCCCAAGGCAAAATAAATAAATAAATAAAAATACATATTGCTCCTTTTCCAAAAAAAAAAAAAAAAAAAAAGAATATGGGTCCCCAGTCTGTCCTGTATTTTAAATGGCCATTTAGCGGTTCATGGAAAGCAATGAATGGAACTGAAATTCAGTGTTGTCACATTACCTCAGAATATTCAAACCACAAACACAGCATTTTATAATAATCATACCATACAAAAAAGCTTTTGGTCCATGTCATCTCTCACCGTCTCATTCTTCAAAAAGACGCTACAAAGAAACTTAAAAACGGGGACAAAAAGATTGAAGAGTTTCTATCTAACGTCAGTAACTGGCAGATCATTCTTTAGAATTTAAAAATAGGGAGATGTTGGTGAATCCATCAGTCAGGGGACAGAAACTGAAGAGTTTAAAAAATTGTTAAGAGGGATTGTTAGTTATTATGTAACCCTCTCACTTTGGTAATCCAGAGAACAAAGCATTTTAGAATTATGTTTTAATCTTACGTTATATTTAGTATTATGCGGCACTGTAAATTGTCCTTGTACTTGTTTCAAAGACATGAGGAGAAATGCTACTTTGCTGTCAAACTTTATCGTTGCTTTTGTTCAAGTCTGAACAGGTTCAGAGTGGCTCCCACACACACACAAACACACACACACACACAACTCTGTGGGAAACAAAGCGAGGAAGTCTGACGGTTTCTCATTTCACAAGTTCCAGCAGATCCTCAACAGCCAAAAAGCCGACCGCACAGAAAACAAGGACGTGTTCAGGTTTTGTGTCCGAACTGGTTTTGTTTTTACCACAATTTCAACGAAATCTTTTAAAAGAACGAACTGAAGTACTGAAAATTAAAAACAAAACATCTTTTATCAGCAATAGGAGATATATATTTTTTTTTATGTAATGGTTTTAGGGGTAAACAAGATTCAAAGAAGACATCTTATAGATCTCCTTAACCAAAATTAAACAATACATCAATATATTAATTTACTTTTTTACCCACAAGGAACTTTTTATTTGCTATTAATCAAGTGTAAAACAACTTCAGTCATGGCAAAGTTCAGATTAGATTCATAATAATATCACACACACACACACACACACACACACACACACACACACACACACACACACACACACACACACACACACACACACACACACACACACACACACACACACACACACACACAGAAACCTGATTAGACTAAGGGTAGCTGTGCAGAAATCCCCAGCAGACTTTATGGAAGCTGAAAAACAGGATGGGACGTGTCATAGTGAGAGTTGCATGGTGCGTGAAGGGACCGACAGCCACGGTGAGTTTTCAATCTCACAAAGGAAGCGGTGAGCCGAGTGTGATGCAGGCCTGACTTGAGAGATGACAAGAGTCCCCATCAGCTGCACCCTGATGAGGATGATGAGGATGATGATGTTGCGATATAAAACAAGAGTGCAAAAAAACAAAAATTACTTTCTAGGAGGAAGATTCAGCTGATATGAAAATGTCAAGGGCTTAGAGCAGCTCAACTGCTGACATGGAAAAAGAAAAGAAAAGAAATGCATAAACGAGGCTGGAAATGACCGATTCTTTGAACACTGATTGGCCTGGTGACAAAAGGCTAAAACCAGACACGTACAGAAACTACCATCCCATGAAATGAAACACGATACTGGGAGGGAGGTGGGCTGGGGTGGTGGTGGTGGTGGGAGAAAGCTACACACAGATTTCTGCAGAGTGTGTAGAAAGCTGTTCTACACACTCTGATGACTGCCATGACTGCAGCAAAGCGGCAAGTGATGTGAAAGTAAGTTAACAGGAAATGTCTACAAATTGGGTGAAAAGCAGCACAAGGTATGTAGCGAATGGATGCAATTGCATGGAATTAAAATTTCAAGGTCCAGTGTGCAGAATTTGGCCTGATTTCTGATTTTTATTTCGGTAAAAGCTTAGCATACTGCCCATAAACACAATAATAAAAGTGTATACTCGCGGCACAATAAAAGCCATTTGGTTTTCCTACCCATAGAACAGTTCTTAGCTATATATAAGAATATGCATAGTTCAAGGGTCTTGATCCCAGTTAGCTGCCATCTTGCACAGCCATATTTCTAAGGAAGCCTGGTGTGGACAATCCAGCTGCCTGACAGCGCGATTTGTATTTAGGGTGAACGCTGGCGTCCTCAAATAAACCCATGAAGAGGAAGAAGGTGGATGACGTATCCAGGTTTGGGTGCGCAAAAATAATAATAATAATAATTGTGCTAGAAGAAAAGTAAACTTTGCCACAATTTAAATTCATGTTTTTTTCTGATCTGACATATAACCTATTTGTTTTTTGTTTGTTTATTGATTTATGTCCAAACACTTGGTCTGCACCAGGGGAAGATCTCTCCCTGGCAGCGCGTCCAGAGACAGTGTGTAATCCTTCAGACACAGACGGGGCTGTGTGTTGAGCGTGCACATTTGCTTTTCCCTTGCTGAGAGTTTTTATGTCTGTGAGTCATCAGACACAGACAGTGCACCGCAGACCAGCCGAGGTGTCGACTGAAAGTGAGAAAGAGGAGGATGGAGGAAAAGTAGGTTGGTTTCAGTCCACAGAGCAGCTTGGCTCTGCCAGGCTGCATGTGGCTGAACAGGGCACAAGTAGGAGCACAAACACGCAGATCACTTGTAAATAGCCCAACTGTCCGTAAGATGTAAATATCTCATTTGTTTTTTCCCTTTCTTACCCTATAAATATTTTCTTCTCTTTTTTTCAGTTAATTTATTTTTTCTTCTCTTTGCATTAGGTTGATGCTGTAGTTATTATGTGTATGTCCCCAATGTGGGATTAATAAGGGCATTTTGTTCTGTTCTATTCTATTCTGAACACAGTGGAGTGTATTCACATCTTGATATCCATTTTAGGAAATACTACAGAGACGGAACCTGTGTTATTGCAGACGGCCACTGTGCTTGTTTAAAATTGAACTGTGCCTGAATGAGTTTTTTTTTTTTTTTTTGCATACTACATTTATTGCTCCAATTTATTGACAGAACTCACAATATTGTCTTGGATGTTCCTCCTTTGTCATATTGTTGCATTGATTTTCATATTAGACGGATATCAGGAATATTGCACAAGGCTACGTAATTCTTTCAGTGCTACGGTATTTAAGAAGATGAGATGAGATGACATAAATTTAACTTGAACTTAATCAAAACAGTGTAGTTGAAAATATGTAGAAAATCACATTGGTTATTGGGATTAAAAGTGTGAACATCGAAAAACAGCTGACTGGTCAAAACTATGACCGACTAAAATTTTTGTTGTACTGTCATTGAAAGTACCAAAGCTCTAAAAAAATGATCCAGCCAGATGCTCATTTTGACCTCCGACCTCTAATCAATGCATAGGTGGGGATCGGACCCCCACCCGACCCCCCGGTATTTCGCACACTGGTTACCATCCCTTGATGGCCACACACTTGGACCCTCACCTTGTGAGTAGAGGAGGATCTGCATCTCCAGCAGCGTGCAGGTGAACACCTGCACCAGGTTCTCGACCCCCAGCAGCCTGAAGGCCTCGCCCAGGGGGAAGTCGGCCAGCGGCAGCTCGCCCACGCCGGGCCTCTGGCAGACGATGGGTTCGTGCACGCCGTGGAACTTGAGGGACCTGCCCGGGGCCGGCAGCGGCACCTCGTACAGGATGTTGTACACGTAGCTCTCCAGCGGGAGCGGCGGCGGCGCTGAGCCGGTGACGGCCCGGTGCAGCTGGGACAGGAAGCTGCGGCAGGCGTGCATGAAGGGTAGGGGCGCCACCAGGCACAGGGCCTTGGTCACGTAGAGGGTGTCCCGAGACGAGTCGTAGCTGCGGGTCGACGAGGCTGTGTGGCAGTCGCCCTCGTCCAGGTTGCTGGCCAGAGAGTCCATGCTGGAGGAGGAGGAGGAGGAGGTGGAGGAGGAGGAAGCACAGCCAGACGAATGTTCCGCCGCGTTGTGCATCTGGTGCAGCGTCTGCATGGCCGAGCAGATCTGCGGGCTGGTCACCTCCTCGTAGAAGGTGTGGACGAAGCCGTACGTCCGCGAGCCGTCCTCCCTGGTGATGATGAAGGAGTGGAAGTGCGGCTCCCGCGGCTCCGCCTGCGTCCTGAACGACAGGCCTTTGGGCAGACAGAGCTGTGTGAGGGACGACAGCAGAGAGAAGAAAGAGGTGGAGAGGGAGGAGGGAGTGAAGGGAGGAGAGGAAGGAGGATGGGGTGATGGTGGCAGAGAAGGAGGAGGAGGAGAGACCGCAGTTAATAAGGCAGTGTCAGCAAGATGAGAAAAAAAAACATATATTATATTGTGATATTTATAAATATCAACAAAGACATATGTATATGTGTGTGTATGTATGCATACATACATACACACATATACACACTGTAACTCCAAGTCAATCACACTTCTGTGAAATCCGCCTGTCCAGTTACAAAGCAACGCTGATTGTGAATCCATTTCACCTGCTGTTGTGCAACTGGAACAGGCCACAGGTGGAAATGAGAGGCAATTAGCAAGACAATGCCGATAAAGGAGTGGTTCTCCAGGTGGTGTCTGCAGACCATTTCTCTGCTCTCATCCTTTCTGGCTGATGCTTTGGTTACATTTGCATCTTGTCAGTGTCCCACCCCTGGAGGTACCATGAGGCGGTGTCTACCACCTGCTGAAGTCGTTCAGGTAGTGCTGCTCATCCAAGATGGCACATCAACGCGAGCTGTGGCAAGAAGGTTTGCTGTGTCTCCCAGCACAGTGTAGAGCGTGGAGGAGATACCAAGAGACATGGAGGGGGCCGTAGGAGGGTAACAACCCAGCAGCACCTCCTACCTCCTTCTTTATGCAAGGAGCTACAGGAGGAACACTGGCAGAGCCCTGCAAAATGAGCTTCAGCAGGCCACTAATGTGCATGTGTCTGCTCAATCGGCCAGGAACAGACTCTACGAGATCAAGATAGGCAAATTCGCCATTGGGGCCCTGTGCTTTTCATGGATGAAAGCAGGTTCACACTGAGCACATGTGACCGACGTGACATAGTCTGGAGACGCCGTGGAGAACGTTACGCTGCCTGCAACATCATCCAGCATGACCGCTTTGGCAGTGGGTCAGTCATGGTTTTGCGGAAGCATTTCTTTGGAAGGCCGCAAAGCTCTCCTTGTGCTAGCCAGAGGTACCATCAGCCTGTATTCCACTTTTATTTTGAGTAGGATTCTAAATTCAGACCCCCATGGAATGATAATTTAATTTTACATTGATCATTTTTATGTTATTTTGTTCTCAACACATTCCACTGAGTGATTAATAAAGTTTTTCAACTGGAACATTTCCTTAATTGATAGAACTCCTTAATTGGGATAAAATATATATATATACACATATACACACACACACACACACCAATGACAATCTGAGAGCATCTGGTTTCAGACCAGTGCCACTGCATAATGATGGTGCTCCTATGCTGCTGTAAGGCAAGAACCGACACTGAATTATTCAGCAGAGGTGACGCCAAGCTAGGTGGAAAAACCGTGCAAAGAACCTTCCATCAAACGACTGAAAGACACCAAGAGCCCAAGGCTCTGAGAATCCACACCATGCCTGTGTGGTTTTGAAGCTGATATCACATATAAACACTTCAGCATCATAAATACAACAGACACTGACTTGTTATCAACGAGTCAGAGGACAGCGGCACAGCTAACAGGTTTTTGCTGAGCTTTGATAATTAGAGATCATTACCGGTGCAATGCAGAGTTGTAAACAGACACGGTGAACCTCTTTGCAGAGACAGCTTAAAGGTTGGATGTGTAATATTTGGAAATTTTGAAGAAGAAATGGCTACATCAAGCACTATCCATTTATTCATTCATCCATCTTCTATACCCGCTATGACCGTACCGTGTTCCCACTCAATGCACGGAACAACTTACCATGTTGACAGCATCCTGGTCAAAGGGATTCCACTCCACATTCTCAGGGTAGCGGGCGAGAACCTTGGACTTGAAAGTCCTCTTCAGTGGGCTCTGCTCCAAGTTTTCACCTGAATGGGCAAAATGTGTAAAAAAGACAACTTCTCAGCAGATTGATCAGCAACAAGCACAACTTTTGCAAAAAGACAGCCACAAGGAAATTGTTTCACTTTTGTTATTCCACACTTTCATGGAGCTTTAGTAGATATCGCCCTACTTATGACCTTCAATGACCAACAAATCACTTTTAAAATTAGTCTGTGGCAGAAAAGCGCACACAGATTATTATATCAACTATGCTAACTTATTGTGACCATGAACCTCCACTTAACTGTTGATGCGCGAAATTTGGAAATATCACTAGACTAAGATGGCAGCAACAACTACCTCACCCATGTGTGGAGTACATACAGTGTGTAGATCAGGGGTTTAATGTCAACTAAAAATTAACAAAAGCGTAAAAAAAAATGCGTCTTTAAAGGTCCACAGTATTTAGCTCTTTATTGAAATGACTCTTAAAACAATGGAAAAATTATGAAATACATCTATTTTATGCTCACCCATCATTACTATATATATGTTTTTGTTCCGTATGTGTGTGTGTGTGTGTGTGCACGCAAATTTCATCAGTCAGTTGTCAGACCAGCAGCGTGGAGACAAACCTTGTCAAATGCAGGGCAGCAGCTGCTGAGGTTATTGAACTATAGCTTTCCACTGGAAGCGGCTCTACAATCTATTTCCTCACTACACTTCGGCTGTCTTCCAGTGCTATGTTATGCTGCTCTGCAGACTTTTGTTCATTTCATTGGGGCACACCATTACGTATGACACACCGATGCTCGTTTTGCTGCTGCAGTCAGCGAGGTGTTTTACATTAAAAATGGAAACGCTTGAAAAGAAATTGAGAGAATTTGTTGTGAATATCCCCAGGCAGACTGGCCTCAACACAAGGGGGCTCAAGAGGAAGAAATTATACGGTGTCATGTATAAAGACATGAACAAAACATCAATAAATTACTTTTACTGTATTTTAAATTGTTGAAAAATATATTTGTATATATCCGTTTACTGTCTTTACTGTATTTGTGATAAGTGCACATATGTGACTGTCTCTCGTGTCCCACAGAGTACTGCAAAAGTATAATTCCAAGAAATCTGTGAAAAACATTCAATAACTACAAATGAATTCTGTCAGCACCGTCTGCACTGCTGGATTCTGCTGCATCAACAGTAACAGCTCTATTAATCCCCAATAAGACAACGACGAAGATGTTGATTAAAGAAAAGGGCATGGTGAAATTTCAAAACAGTTAATACGTACTGCCTGTTGGGGTCAAACCTGCTGCTCTGCAACGACTCTCTGTGGGGCTTTTCATCCCACCAGCAGGCGGCAAACCATTTAATTTCCAGATCTCCAACTAGGTGGAGATGATGATTGATTTTAGCTAAGTGATTAGGCTCTGACAGTGGGAAGGCTGGAGTGCTCAGCGGAGAGTTTGGGCTTTTCTTATGATTAAATCCAGGTCGGAAGGTTAGTGAAGAGCTTTGAATGTTGAATGATTGAGCATCCAAGTCACTTGACCAATAATGATTTTGTCTGAAGACATGGGCACAAATGAGAGAAACCGCATTCATGACAAAACCTCCCAAAATAGTTAAGATAGAATTTACAACAGAAAACAGATGGGCTACATGTATAACCTGTGTCAGAGGTGGCTTGTGTTCAGCCTCACAGCTTTTAATTGTTTTATACATTTTGTCCCAAGGTGTTACAGGAAAAGTAACAGTTAACTAATTATATATTAAGACAAACAAAAAACTTAAAGATGCTATGGATGACCTGGCGGAATTGGGTTTCACAAAAAAATAGAATGTGAAGGAAAGGGAATGAGTTGGATACTTTTCTGTCAATGAGTTCTTGGCAATAAATTAAAACAACAAATTAAAACTGCGTAAGAAGGGTGTTGAGTAATCTGGAAAACGCTTGCATCTTAGCATTCCTTCTTACTGAACCCTTCTTACCAGCCTTCTTAAATTCTCAGAGAGTGTTTGGGCACTAGGAGGGCCGGAAAGAGTGGGTCAGCTCGATTTTAAAGTCCTCTTGGTGGAGGAGTTTCTGGGAAACTCTGGGAATCTCATTTTTCTTTCACATGCTTCTAAAGAAGGTTCGAAAGAAGCTCTTAGCAATTAGAGCTTCTTAACTAATCTGGGAAACAAGGCCATTGTTTGTTTTCTGCCTTTTAAAAGCCAGTTTTTTTTTTTCTTTGCCACTGTTACCCAAGTGCTTCCTGTCAAGTAGGAACAATTTGCTTTAAGAGCATGGACAAGACCTGCTCAAAATATAAAGCAGCTAGGTAATTTTGTTATAATATAGCCTAAATACAAATAAAGCTGAAATGCGCGGAATTGAATTAAGAGAGCATCTTGACCACAGTTTGTGTTCTTTCTCTGTAAAATGTTGGGATGATGGGAACTCAAAAAGCAGAAGTTGACCTCAAACAGCAAACAAAGTAAACAGGACTACCTCCCTTCATCTATTATCGGCTTTGATTTGAGAAAAGGGCGAGCAACAAAAATAGTTATGCTATGACCAAGCAGGAGGAAAGAGAGTGATTTGGATAACAAGCTCAAAGGAAGTTGACCCAAATGCAGCTCTGAGAACAGACAGAGAGAGAGACGGAGAGAGGAAGAGAGAGGCTAAGGGGATGAAATCATTAGTGTAATCCACAAAGAGATCGGCCAGTGTTACAGGTGATTTCCCCTTCAGTGGGCCAGAAACTTTCTATTATTGTCGGTTCCATATAAAGTGTAGTAAAATGTCAGGTTTTCTGTATTCTGAAGATTTTTTTTCCAACTGGGGCAAATTAGCATAACCTTTCCACAATATTATGCCTCAGGAGGTAGACTAATGGATCGATCACTAATCAGAAGGTCAGCGATTCAATTCCCACAAGTCCACACGTCGATGTATCCTTGGACATTAACCCACTACAGCTCCTGATAGCTGCCATTAGTGGTATTATGATATATAGTCAGTATATGCAAACAGTAACTTAACATGGTGTGAAAAGGGGGAATAATAACAGTGGTAGTTGGTAGACTAGAAGAACAAGTGGAGAAGAGTTACCATTTTCCAAACAAAAGCCAATTCTAGTGTTATACTTTGTTCTAATTTTGCGTTGCGCTGTATCATCAAATTTATGTTGGGGCACTTAGATGTAGAGCAGGTTTAGACCGTGCTGATATTAAAGTAGAATAGAATAGAAAAGAATAGATGTACTTTACTGATCTCAAATCATGAAAAAATAATCGTGCACTAAGGGCACCGTGTCAAAGGCAAAACCGCCTTTTTGAAAAGGCAGAAAAAGCTCAAGCAGATCCTGACGCCTAAATTAAAAAGACAAGACAGAGACGATGAATTCAGCGAGAAAAACATGAAATCGGTCTCAATCAGCGGCTGTGTGTTAAA
The DNA here is from genome assembly GCF_046127955.1 of Nelusetta ayraudi. Taxonomy (NCBI): domain Eukaryota; kingdom Metazoa; phylum Chordata; class Actinopteri; order Tetraodontiformes; family Monacanthidae; genus Nelusetta; species Nelusetta ayraudi. Next base: position 6,067,034 of record NW_027466185.1, on the reverse strand, counting down.
CCAATATCAACCGTGGAATCACACAGCTACAACAGTCATTGGAAAGAGGCATCTGACAAGCATTCAGACAGTCAGGTGTAGTAGCATTGATGGCGCTTTACCTGTGGCTGCGATATCAGGGTCCCTGCCTTGGCGGTCAGCTTCTAGCCACTGGTACAAAGCTACAGACGAGACGCATGCAGAAAAACATGGAGCAAAAAAACAGAAGAAAACAAAAATGGAAGCAATGTTAAAACAAATGCATAATAATGAAAAGCAAATTAGTCAATGGAATGACAAAGATGGATGTGGCACAATAAAAAACATACATGGTCAATGTTGACACTGATAGTTAAGAAATGGACACATGGGTTTGGAATGTTTTACAATCTAAATTGGCACTTTGGATCAAACACGGAATAAAGCGTGTGCAAACAGAGCAAGCATGACAGTCACATGAAACAGCCGAGTCGCAGATTTGCGATGTTAGTTATGTCGAAAGTCACCTCTATTTGAGACTTCTCCCATTAATATTTCGTCATTCGGGAAGAAAAAAGCATTTTCAATATGTGCAACAAACAATGAACTGGTGTTGATGCACTCTGGTGTCCACCTTTAAAGGTGAAGTGTGTAATATTTGGACATTTTGAAGAAGAAAAAGCCATCGTCATCGAGTAGTTACATTATAGACTGCAGCCATTTTCACTCTCCCTCCCTCTCCTGAGCTTGCCAGCGAGCTACGGTGGCCTGCGTACACAAACCTGGATACCTCGTCCACCTTCTTCATTGGTTTATTTGAAGACGCTAGTGTTCACCCTAAATACAAAATGCGCTGTCAGGCAGCTGGATTGTCCATAACAGGCTTCCTTAGAAATATGGTGGTGCAAGATGGCAGCTAACTGGGAGCAGGACCCTTGATCTATGGATATTCTTATATACAAATCAGAACCGTTCTAGAGGTAGGAAAACCAAATAACTTTTTTATGATTAAAACTCATAGTGTCATCTATCTATCTATCTATCCTTCTGTCCATCTATCTATCTACCGTTCTGTTGACTATAGCACTCTTTTGAGTAAACAGACAAGGTTTTAATCCCTGTGTGAGAACCCCTGGTGAAGGACCCGACCCAAGATTAGAGGCCTTAATGAGCACTCTCCCAAGTCCCAACACAAAATTCCACTTTGTACAGTTGTCAGGACAACGCTGGACAGAGGCGTCTGAATTCAAAGTGCCTTTAACACAGCAGAGCGAGATCTCCACTCTGCATGTTGTTGGCTGTGATCTACCCTGCCAGCCACATTGCACAGTGAACAGTTAATGGGAACAGCTATCAAGTTTGCTTCTCTTTAACACCGCCAAAATGATATTGAAAAAGATTCAAAAGCAATGAGAACATTGTTCAACAGCATTTCCATGCGTCTAAGTTGAGCATAAGACAGGTGCAGAATCAATGGATATAATTGCAGCAGCTGCAAGCAGACAGATTCAGAGAATCTTTTGAGTTGAGAAGTAAAATCCTACAATAACAAATGGTTTTAGTATTACGTCTGATTGTTTATCTAAACTATCGCATTTATTTAGTCAGTTTTTGCTAAACAGAACTTTAAGTATTGATAGAATAGAAAATGGTTGGATGGCTGAATGGAGTGGCTGAAACAAAAGTTTTCAGTTTTCTAAGTTCAGATGCTTTATGGACACATTTTCGTTCATTGTTCATCTTCTTAAAAATGAATGTTGGAAATGCTGGAGAGGGAAACCCCGAGGTATCGCATCAACTCTTATCTGCTTTTTCAATATGTGTATTTACACCTTTCTGAATACTGTTATCTTCCCATTTGAAATTTGACCTTCTAACACATACACACAAAAAGCAAACGCACTAAAAGAGATGGAAAACCTGTCATGTATAACTGTTTCCACTCAACCAAGACTGAAACCGCTGCCGCCTCTCTCTCTCTCTCTCTCTCCTGCTAATGCGTTTGGCCTTTTTAATCAGATTTTTCTTTTAATGTCAACATAGAGTTCATGATTTGCAAACTTCATCACTTCCAGTTTGGCCAGTGTTGGTATGGTAATAATTAGGGATGCACCGATGCCGATACCGGTATTGCATATTGGTACCGATACCGCGTTGGAGTACGCTAGTCGCACTTGTATAATACGGGGCGTTGTTCAAAAAGGGAATATTTTTGAAAGACATGCAGAATGAGGAATATTGATCAAGTAACAGAACATGTGTGGAAAAATTTTTAAAAAAAAAGGAAAAAAAAGGACTTAAGTCTTTGGTATCGGTGAGTACTGAAATGCCAGTACTCGTACTAAACTTGTTAAAAAAAAAAACGTGGTATCGGTGCATCGCTGGTAATAATGTCAGTCCACCACACACGAGTGCACGCTGAACTACTTCAGGATACAGAAACTCTTTACACTCGTTAGCTCAGGTTGTTGTGATGCTCTCCGACACCTCCAGCCTTCAACCCTTCTTCACAGCCGACATCTTTCTGAGCCCAACTGAACTCATTAGGTTGTGTATGTGCTGCAGTTACTTTGAACCCTCTGGGCACTTCACCATTACAAGCGTGACAATTTACACAGTCAGTGTATGGGGCCACTGTGGTCTGCCCTCAGGGGGATTTCCCGAGAGGAAATACAAAAAGTTCTGCGATGACAAATCAACGAACCCACACTGGAGTGATTTCAGGCTGTTCAAACCCACTTCTGTATTGCACATTCACCTTTAGACCATCGCACTCGAGGTACATCGAGCCGGAAACCTCATCCTGTTGAGTGTGACTCATACAATTTATCCCAAAAATTCCTGACATTGTTTGTGACTTGAGTAGTAATGAGTTGACCTCTTGGAACTAAGGGCAGACACGTATGAATTAAATTTGTTTAGTCAAATTTTGAACTTCAACTGAAAAAAAAAATTGAGGAACAGGGAAGAATTGAACTTGAATGTTTGATTGACAAACCTTGGTTGCCTTTGCAGTGAGACAATGGCTTTTTGAATTTTAGAATAGAATAGAATACTTTTATTTATCCCACATTGGGGAATTTTGTATAATTACAGCAGCGTATACAGTGTAAAGAGAAGAAAAATATTATATGAAGTAAAAAGAAATAAAAGAAATAAAGAAACTATTGCAAATTTTTTACATCTATATGGACAGGTTGGATAATTTACAAAATATTTACATAACATTGAAGTATAAGTAAGTGTTTTATTGCACCTTTTTAACTATGTCAATTAATTCATAATCCATGAATGGAGGATGACTGACTCATGTTGGAAGAGTCTGTGTCTAGCTATGTATGTAAATATTGTGCTGGAAAGGAAGGTTTTTTAAGGTTGGCAAGATCGGATACGCAATTCATAAGGCAATGATGTCTTGAATTTAATTTATTCTTCAATTTATATTCCAAAAAACTACTTTTAATGCCAAAACAACAACAAAAAAGGTTTTAATTACTTGCTTACTCTTCTCATCCAAATAATTAGGTCACATCCATTAAAAGACACCCGGCTCCCCACAGTGTCCGGGGTGTGGTCGAACCTGGGTATGACTACAACTGCATCATTAGGGCACCAGCTTGCTTAATGCAACTGTAATTGCGTGCAAAATGCGCAAGGAGAATGTCCAGAACACACAGCAGCAACATAATAAAGAAATGTCCATGGTGTACATACACAAAAGGCGCACACACGCACGCACGCACGCACGCACGCACGCACACAATATGATTACCAGGAAAAGAGGCAAGCTAATGATATGTTGGTTGCAGACACTGATACATAATGTATGTGGAGCCTGTTGCCCTGCACGGCTGGGTGATCAGACTAGGAGACTGCACGGTGTGTGCGTGTGCGTGTGTGTGTGTGTGTGTGCGCGCGCATGTGTTTCAACGTCTGTGGAAGCCAGGCTGATTGACAGTCCTACAGCCCCTACAGATTCACATCACTGCGTGTCCACACAATGCTGCTGCAGAGTACATTACTTTTTATTGATAAAAAATTGGTTGTACATAATGCTATTCTAGATTGTTCCTGCTGCTCTTTCTATACTGCAAATGTTGTTTTTGCCGTTCACACAATCTCTGGTAAGCACTGCCACTTTTACATTTCACTGCACATTCTATGAGCATGTGACAAATAAATTTCTTGAATCTTATACCTGCAGCAAAGGAAGGTATGAACTTCACATGTTTATTATGGCTGTGAGAGCTCAGGCGGCCCAGAGGATACTGTATGTGTTGTCATCCAGAACATCCGTCTGTGCATCTGGTACATAAGACACACACACACACACACACACACACACACACACACACACACACACACACACACACACACACACACACACACACACACACACACACACACACACACACACACCCCTCAGGAAAAAAAACTAAATCAGTCAAGCGTGAAAAGCAAAATGCATTCGGGCTGCATTCAAGAGTAAGTAGACTAGAAATGAACACAGAAACAAACAGGATCCACTTATTCATGTTTTCTTTCTGTCAAAGAATCGTCAGACCACAGGAAACTGGGCAACAGTTCATTATTTGTTTCTGTTGAAATTCTCATCACAACCTACAAGCCATAGCAGCATTTGCGTGGAAAAACAAGACAAGTGTCCAAAAAGACAATTTTGATCTCAATATGTTTTGTCCCCTTTGTCATAATTGCTGTGTGCATCATATGAGTCATCTACTGTCTTAGTTAGAAGTTTGTGAAATACTCTTGATCTCTATTGCAGTGCAAAACGAAAGAGGTTTATGCATCATGTCTTAAAGCACACAATTACTTGAAGGATAAGGAGGCATGAGGGGAAAAAATATTTTTTTGTTTTTGTTTTTTACCAGTTAAAGGTCCAGTGTGTAATATTTGGACATTTTGAGAAGAAACAGCAACATCAAATGGGTACATTTTAGATTTCTGTGCTCTTTGCTTCTCCCGAGTTTGCCGGTGAACTACAGTGGCCTGCGCACTCAAACCAGGATACTCATCCACCTTCTTCTTCTTTGTTGGTTTATTTGAAGACGCCAGCGTTCACTCTAAATACCAAATGCGCTGTCAGGAAACTGGATTGTCTACACCAGACTTCCTTAGCTATATGGCATAATGTATTTATGTGACGTACAGTATGCTAAGGGGTAGATCCTCAAAAAAGGGCGTGCAGCGCTAAAATGCGGCGCATTTTGCGGCGGGATTGCGTCCGCAATTTGCACCACAGATGCGGGTATCCACAAAGGTTTTTGCGCTAATGACATGCAGGCGCAAACACGCCCACGAATGCGCCACCTGAAACAGGTGCGAATGTTGCGGTCTGGCAACCTGAGAGCAGTTTGCGCCAGAGGTTGTTCGTGAGTGCGTGTGCTTGACAGTGAAACTCTGCTACGATAAACGCGCTCCTGTGCGCGCCTGCATTACGATGCCTCCTCCGTCTACCAAAACTGCTGCCATAATGGAAAGAAAGTCAAGACGCGTTAGTCACCAACACCTGAGCACCATTTGTATTTTCCATAGCTTATCTAAATTATTGGCATATATACTGTAGTCTATGCCGAGCTATATATAAGATTTGGGGAGCCATATACATATTTCAGGCTTTTCAGAGAGGAAAGTTTCACTCAGAAGCCAGAAACACTTTGACAGACAGAAGCTGCGCCTGGTTTTGGTTTGCGGTGTTTCCCTCTGTCAAACTGCGTGCGAACACGAGCGCAAACTCTTTCTGGATCTGCCGCTGTTTAAATTAGGCATATTTGCAAGGAAGGGGGTGTCATTTTGCGCGCAATGACTCATTTCAATACATTCAAATGAATCTGGTGCAACCCTGTCGCTACTTGCGCCTCAGCGCATTTTGCGCCGATTTTCACGTTTGCGTCCCCTCTGTGGATCGGAATCACCGTTTTTGGCGCTATTAACACGGATTTTCAGGCGCAAAAGCCGCGCAATTGCTTTGAGGATCTACCCCTAAGCTTTTACAAACATAATAATGAGAAATCAGGCAAGATTTTACACACTGGACCTCTAAAGACTCAATATGGGGAGCAGGATGGGTTAATCTGCTCATCCTTTTTTTCTGATTCACCAACACATTCCAGGATTTTAGCAGCAACACCTACTGCACACACACACACACACACACACACACACACACACACACACACACACACACACACACACACACACACACACACACACACACACACACACACACACACACACACACACACACACGTGATCAGCTCACACAATATGCGCACACAACATGCTACGCACAACCTTATGGTTCTCTCTAGAAGCAGCCAGTGGCCGTCTGGCTCCTTGAGCTGAGCTTGTCTGCCAACGCCTGGCACTGGCTGCGTGGGGGTAACACCCATCTGTCTGCTTTGCAACAGGTGTGTGTGTGTGTGTGTGTGTGTGTGTGTGTGTGTGTGTGTGTGTGTGTGTGTGTGTGTGTGTGAAAGAGAGAGAGAGGAGGCCTGAGAAGGTGCTGCTGAAAGTTGCACACTCGTTTTGATTCAGGCAGGAGCTCTGATTGCTCCCCTGAGCCCTTTCACCACAGGAGTCCTCTCACTACTGGAGGCCTTTGTGTCGCTGCTTCATGACAACAGTGCATTCACCTGATTGGCTTGGTCCATTACGCTGCTGTTTGTCAGCACCTTGCTGCCCTGAGCTCTCAGCTGCCTGACCCATGAGGAGAGTGTGAGTAATCACCAAGCAGTGACAGACACGACGACCAAGATCAATGATCTGCCTTCTCGCAATGTAGTAATAAATACACTACACAGTGTATTCCACTTATTGGGATGTCCTGGCCCCTTCTGACCTCAGACATAAAGTAATCTAATCTTTAAAAAATAAAATAAAATAAAATAAGAGTCTACCAGGATGTTCTGATGTGCTCTTGTTTTCTTGAGATGAATCCACCAGCCTGTTGGTTGTGTAAAAGTCTGTTCCTGTTTGCCATTTTGCTGGTACTCACAGTAGTGAGAATCAAGGCTTCCTCAAAGGGGATTTTTTTCAGATCTTTAACATGCCCTTTTTGCTTTACGAATAGAAGTACGTATGAAAACAAACAACCTAGGACAGGGCCAGGCAAACTTTTTGACTGGTGGGCGACAATGGATTCTAAAATTTGACTGAGGGGCCATAGCAGATGGAGGGAGTGTTTTGGTGACCCACCTCAAAGGGGAAAAAAATATACCATGGGATACGTAGAAAACGTGCTTTAATGTCAACTGAAAATGAACAAAAGCGTTGAAAGAAAATATGTCTTTGAAGCCCCATGATATTTAGCTCTTTACTGAAATAACTCTTAATATACTCACAGAAATGGATGAAATACGGCTATTTTATAACTTACTTACAATTAATATCATTTCTTCAAGTTCGGCGGGCCGGATTAAAAAGCTTAATGGGCCGCATATGGCCCCTGGGCCGTAGTTTGCCCATGCCTGACCTAGACATTTCTAGATGGGCTGGCTTCCTCCCTGAGTTACCGGTTTTGGGGGGGCTATCTACATAAGAAGCTCACCAGATTATCATAGTAACGCTAGTGGAGACTTTTGTGGGCGAAGCTTCACCACATGAGAGATGGCAGTAGTCTTCCCAGCTAGCCAATCACAAGGGAATGAGCTGTTCCAACACACGGATTTAGAGGGATTCAACGATTCCTTGCATCAAAACTCGGAAAGGGGATTATGGGACTATTATAGCGAAACAACTTTTTTGTGCCAGCTTTAATGCTGTGCTCATGTACTGAGGCTAACAGGATGGTGAACACGAATTGCCAGAGGCAGTCCAGACAAAGCGCAGGCTTATCTGAGCGAATGGAAAAGATAAAAGGCAAAAGTGTGACAAGGATCAGACAAAAAGACAAGAGACCCACAGCGAGAGGGGTGACGCACACGCACACGCACACACAAGCAGGAAGTCAGATCAGAGATGGAACAGGACCTTGTACAGAAACTGAGAAACAGAAAATGTGTGACAGCAACACGCAGACACATCAAAATCGATGCGGGTAATGCAAAGCAGACCGCCAGAGCGAGAAACAAAGGGAGCAAACAGGAGAGTGGACAGCTGCCCGAGCTTCTAAGCAGAACAAAAAAAAACCAACTCTGCTCTTCTGAAACATACAACATGGCGTCTGAATCCCCAGAACGGCATCATGTGGTCCGATGGTTCGAACCTCAATTTTATCACAGAAGAATTTAACATTTGTAAAAAAAAAAAAAAAAATTATTTAAAAAGAGTTTGAGCAGTACAGCAGCTACTAGTTTATTGTAAGGCATTTACGAAACTAGCCCTGCATCCCAAATCACATACTTCCGTTTGCACAACTGAACCCGCGCTCATTGTACATCTATATATGTCAAGTCATTTTGGAAGATTAAAACAAAAACAGTTTTTTTTTTTTTAACAATGATCAACACAGACTGACAGTTTCAAGATATTCTTTTTAAATAACTCTCCAGAAACAAACGTCGAAAAATGTGCATTTGTGTGTGTTTGTGTGTGTTTGTGTGTGCGTGCAAATGTCTTTGAAAAATGGGTGGGTGAAAGATGCAGCAAACAGCTTTCAAAGCCTGGGCCACTCAACATAAATTACTGCGTGCAATCAGTGGCTGTGTCAGTTAAATGTCCTCTGGTCCCTATAGCAACCCCACTGTGCATCCTGGAGCGGACCTGGCTAATCGAGGTTACGTCATGGAAGCCAGGCCCATGTTAATGGCACTGCTGCAGAGCAGACATCACAGCTCATGGTAAACCTACCATCCATGCATTCGTTACAATGCCTGTGTTTCTTTTTTTGTGCATAATTTTCAAATTCCCTAGAATGTATCATTTTCACTTGGGTTTTCACTTTGGGTTTTTGTGGAGCAGTACTTAAACGTTAAGCGTGTAATATTTTGAGAAGAAACAACATCAAGTGGTCACATTTTAGATTGCAGCACTTATTCGCTCACCCTCCCTCTCCTGAGCTTGCCAGTGTAGTTTTGCCAGTGAACTACAGTGGCCTGCACACCCAGACCTCGTCTACCTTCTACTTCTTCATTCGTTTATTTGGGGACGCCAGCGTTCACCGAAATGCGCTGTCAGGGAGCTGGATTGTCCGCACCAGGCTTCCTTAGAAATATGGCGGTGGAAGAGGGCAGCTGACTGGGAGTGTGACCCTTGATCTAAGAACCATTCTAAGGGTAAGATAACCAAATGACTTTTACTGTGAGTATATACCTTTATTAATGTATTTATGGCCAGTATATTAAGCTTACCAATATAAAAATAAAAAATTAAGCCAAATGTTACACAATGGACCTTTAAGGGCAGGTTACAATTGCGATTGCACTCACAACTGGCTCTGAATAAATCCAGAGCATAGTGAAGATGAGGACAACACCAAGATGTGAAGACAGAAGCCTTGACAAGACATTTAAGAAAAAAAAGTCAGGGTGAAATAATGACCATAGACAGAGACTTGATTGTTTAACTGGCTTGGAAGGCCGGGCGGGACATTGTGGACAGTTGCATAAGCTACTCCAACTGCACGTCCCATATTTTTTCCCTCAAGATCTGAAGTGACTGAGACGTTATAAAAGGAGAAGAGTATGAGTGGGGAGGACAAGGATGTCCTTTTGCCTCAGACACTCGCAGGACAGAATGAAATCAGACCAGGACAGAAAGTTTACAATGTAATAGGATAAAACTTGAGTGTAACTTGTTCTCCCTGTTTTAAAATACTTTATTTCAGATTCATTTTACAACGACTTGGTGACTAGGTCAAAGAGCAAAGCAACACAACTGAGCAATGTGAACTCTGGGGTACCTCACTCTCACCTCAACACAAATCTAATATAGCTGTTGGCCAGGTCAGATTGCAAGGCAGCGGCAATGAAATTGACGATTAATCAGTGATAACAACAACTGTGAGGCACAATGTCTACTTTCAGTGAATTTAAATAAATGATTAAGACAGAAAGGAAAGTGAGTAATATTTCGCGATTTAGAAGAGGAAGTCGGCACATCAAGTGGTTACATTTCAGATTGCAACGCTTTTTCACCCCCCCGCCCCCCAGCTTGCCAGTAAACTACGGTGGCCTGCGCACCCAAACCTGAAACCTGGAGTATACTCTTTTATGTATTTTTGAGCAGTATGTTAAGCGTTTACCAATATAAGAATTGTAAATCAGTCCAAATATTAATTATTTTGAAAAAGAGTGCATGATTAACATGTTCAGTTTTTCCTGTTCAACATCATAACTGGTTATATCAGATCGGTCTTATCTTAAGGAGCAAATGTGGAACTTTTAATTGAGCTGATTGGATCCAAAAGTTTCCTCTTCTCTTGCAATCAGGAGGGGGCGGGGTTACTCAAGAGTTTTAATTTCCTCCGTCCTGTCACGTTTTACCCTTCACTGTGAAGCCATCAACAATCCTGCCACTGGCTTAGAAAAATACTTCTATAATCTGCTTTGACAAGTTTTTCCAGTGGCCCAATTACGTAACCTGATGTTGTTTTTTCAGGGGGCAACAGATACCCGCTTATGTCTTGCCAGGAATGAATGTGACCCAAGCTCAAAAACCAAGTCCGTTAATTGGTGCTGATGTGGCGTCAAAGCAGATTTAGTCTGTACGATAAGCACATTCTGGGGGATTTATGTTGGAGGACTGTGTGCCGTGACATAATCACTGTGGTCCAATCCCTCATCCCCATCCAGTCCTAGCTAATAATGCTATGCTAGCAGAATTCATTTGGAGTCATTTTAGAATGTTTTAATTATTCATTGAATAAAAAAAAAAAAATAACAAAAAAAAACAATCAAAGTAGATTATATGAAGTATTTTTCACAAAATGTGCTTTAAAAGTACAAATAATTTAAGTTAAAAAAAAAAAAAAAAGATTTGTTTCAGCTTCTTACTTATTTGCCTCCAATGGATTTATGCAATATTTGTGTGACTTATTTAAAATAGATATTGTTTAATGGGTAGTGTGATGGCTAACAATGTCTGGCTTCCTTCCGCAGTCCAAAAACCTTGCAACCCACAAATTCATTTATGGGTTTAAGCGTGAATGTGGATGACTCTCTTCGTCGTTCTCCCACTAAAATGGCAATTTGTTTTACACTATACCCTGCCTTTGCCCTGAGATATCTGCCATAACTTAAGCTACTTTCCCCACCCCAACCCTGAGTGCATTATAAATGGTGACAGGAAAATAATGGATAGGTGACTTTTTAACATAAACATTGAAATATACAAATCCTTCTACTTCCAACTATTATGGTGGTTCTGACAGCCTGTTGAGGAGCTATAAGGCAGCAAAAAACAGCCCACAGCAGTCAAGCCTTGTTTACAAGCGTTATCACACAGACCAGAGGTCATTAGATGAGTTGGAACTACATCTGAGAGAGACCAAAGTCCAAAAGATCAGACACCAAAAATACAGGGCTACAGGCAGTTTAAGTAAGAAGTCCATAACAATTATATCAAAAAAATTTAAAAGAAAAAAGGTGTACAATGCTCTGGAATAGATGTGTTCATGTGACATTACTATTACTATTTTGAATTAATTATTAATACAATAACATAATTTTCCTTCTTTTGCATTATATTGTTGGTGTAATTACGCAAATTTTCCCAATGTGGGAAACTACTTCTTGTTTGTCCCAAGTATTGATTGATTCATGGCCAGTTCATGCAAATCATCATTCAATTTCAGGGTTAATTTACAAGATTATGTTTTGAATTGAGTGTCACACATACTGTGGTGAGTAGAGTTAGGCTAAGAATTTGGGATAGACCGTGTGTGTGCGCGCTCATATTATGACTTATCGAGAGATAAGGTCTGTCAGAGGTCATCTGGCTACCCCTCTCCCACAGTGACTATAATCTGTTATAAGGGGCCTTAGTTACCACTGGGCAGCCCATCACAGTTATGTAAGAAGATTTATCGCCTGCCTGACATAACACTGCACTGCGTGACGTTACAACGCTGGGCTTTGTGCGAGCCGATGTGCACACTACCTTGGTGAGTGATGCGCAATGTGCACCGTTGCATCCATCCAATCAATTAAATTTAGCCTTGGCTTATCAATCCCAGCTGTTAGTACTGCCGTGGCCAGCTTGTTTTTCCTGCCTGTAATGGAGCAGTAGGGAAACCACCGCTGTCCATACACATTAACACGCAGAGGACAAAGTGTGCCAGCACAGTGTACACACAGAGAGCAAATAAAATGGGATGAGATCTTTGAACTCACGGAAGTAGAAATAAGCTGTGGTAAAATAAAAATAAAAATCACACATTACTTTGACAATACAAGCTAAAGGCTGAGGCCAAATATTACAAGGTACAGATGTTTGTGAATACTGCGCAATCAAATAGAACCACAAGTAACCATTCTAGGTATCACAGGGATTTTAGATATTTTGTTGAAAATACTAAATTTTCATATTCGAGAGGAATCCCTCCCTGGAAAGTAACATATTATTCAAAGAAGACAGATGATCGATAATTACAAATAGATGATCAATAATGCATCAGTATCAATAATGGAAGCCTGAGTACCCAGAGAGCACTCATGTGGGCAGGGAGAACATGCAAAACGCCAAACAGAACGGGGCCGCTCACTGGAGTCAAACCGGAGACCCTCGTGCTCTAAGGCAACCGCTGGACTGCTGCACCGCCAAACAATTCTGATGCTTTTTGAAAACATATGACATTCAAAATGTCAAGGGATGAGGCCACATTTGTTTTCCAGAATGTATTCACTTTAATATCAAAATGCAATTTATATGCTGATGCACGCAGTTGCTAGCGCAGACCAGCTTCCCAGTTCCCAAAATTCTGAGGGGCCGTGAACAAAACAATTCACCAGAATAAAGTCAGTGACATTTTCAGATGAACAATAAGGCTGCCTGGTGGATACGATGTGACATTCAGAGACGGATCCGAAGGGACAAACAGGCTTTGTTTTTCAGATGGGAGTTATTAACCTCTTACAGCCCAGATACCCTGCTATATAGAACAACATACTGAGCCTGTGAGTGACTCTGCTTTTCTACATTTTTAAAGGACATGCAGAAAGAATAATCTCTGAACTGGTTTTTCAAACCATTGCAATATTGCTGCTGCAGACCCGACAGACAAAACCCATCTTGTGAATTGTGCATGCACACATTAATATGTACTGGCGCGATTTCGATATTCTTGCAGTAAAAGTGAGCACACAGTGGCAACTTTTAAGTTTGCCCATTCACTGAGCATTTTAAGTCTTCAAATCAGCAGCATCATAGATCTCCTTCTGCTTAGGAATTTCTGAGAGAGGGGAAAATTAACTACATTTAATGTAAAACTTTAGTAGAAATCCAGGCCCCAGACGTCAACCAAAACAACCAAAACAACCCCCAACAACCACCTCAGCTCCCTTTGTCTATTTTTTTTTTTTGCTCATGCCGAGAAGGGAACATATGGAGCTGGGGGTCAAAGGTCAAGCGGAGGGCGGGGCTGTGAAATGGCATCCTCACACCTCCCGGTCGACTGCTCAGTTTGCCACAGAAGATGGAAGAGTCGCAGGTCAACCAAGAGCCAAACGGCCCCTCAGAGGTCTCTGGGTCTGCTGACTCTCTGAGGCAGACGATCCATCATCATCATCATCATCACTGCTCTGCCATGTCATTCTGAATCCCCCCCCCCCCTTGCCCTCTTTTGACTGGCTGCACATGGAGGAGGCTTCTCCCACGCATCCTTGACGTTTAACTTCTGTCAGTCTTGACCTTCCTTCTTCAAAGTGCGCTTAGCCATCAGGGTCGCAAGGCACAACAAGGTGCATTGGAATTGCTACACTGCACTATTATGGTCTTGGTTCACCTTAAGTGGCCTTGATGCTCGCTGCTTTATAATGTAATCTTTGCAACAGTTGTCATCACAAATGGTCACTTGGTTGTTAAAAGCGGAATCAGAGACAGACCCAAAATTTTGCAACAGTAATTTACTGTTGGGCCTGTTGGGTATTTGTCACTAAAATTTACAAAATTCACTTATTTCTTTTGTCATGATTAACTCAAAGAGCCATTGCACTTTGTCCAGGCTGCATTTGTAAATAAAAATATGTTCTTAATTGTTTGTGTAAATATTTAATAATTGGGTAAATAAAGGCTAAATAAAAATTTTAAAGAAATTGTTGGGGATGTTTTTCTAACTGCGGGCATTATCAGTGGCTGAGGCCCACATCTGCTACTGTGGCTACTGTTTGCTGCTACTTTTTGATACGTAGGCACATTATGTTACATAGTTAAATACAAAATTTAAGCTGAGAGGGTTTAAAACTGACTAAAAACAAAAAAAACACAAATAAAAAAATAATTAATTAACCATGTGTCAAAATTAATTTTCCCTTTTATTTGAAGAAACTCAGTTTTGTCCTCGGCTATAGAAGCACTCATGACACTGGGCTCTAGGGATCCGGAGAAAATGGATACCATTTATTTTTTTATTTTGTGATTTATTCAAAATTTGCCACACAATTATTTCTTGCTGTGTAAGGGCAAGCTATCAAGAGTAATTAAGACTATTGAGAGATAATAAGAAACAAAATAATCAGCGGCTTTATAAAAGAAGACAGAAGGATGCCCCTGGCCAAAGATTGCAGGGGGATGTGGAAGTCAAGTAATTTTGCGGCGACAAAACATTGGTGAGGTCTGACTGTTTTACAATACAGGGATGAGTTGTGCGCCGCCTGGAGCTGGAGCTGTCTAAATGGATTACTCTAACAGGCTTAATGTTGTTCCCAGCCAATCCAACAGGGCGCAGAGTGGGGGCACAAATCTCAGAGATGGAACAAATCACTACAGGGGAGGAAGAAACTGGCGATCCGTGAGAGTAAAAGTAAAAGTAAAAAAGAGAAAGATCTGTGTGGAAAAAAAGGGGGAGGAGGGGAGCTAATCACATTCCAGAAAAAAAGTTACAAATGTAAATGAAGTGAGAGTTACTGCCTGACAAGTAACAGGTTTCCAGATGTCGCTTCTTTCATTTTATTAAAATTAGCGATGCGCCGATACCGATACCGATACCAGTATCGGGTTTCAGGACCGAGTGTAATAAAAAGAAGCCTTCCTATGTGCAGTGTCAACGTGACCAGGCTATCGAGTCATTCTATGATGTTTAATGGACTTCTTGTAATGGACTACTAATGTGCATCGGAATCAATGAGTGCTGAAAAAGCAAGTACTTGTACTTTTTCTACTCCTTTGTAAAAAAGTAGTATCGTGGATCCCTAACTAAAAGACATGTGGTATTGTTTTCACATTACCCAGAGTTAACATTGTCAGCACAGGTCACAGTAGCCCTGTGTCAGCCCTGTTAGCCGTTGTCGTCATTAGCACACAGCACCCAGGCGGCCGCGTTACAACTGGCCGATTCTGCGCAGACAGATGGTTGAGGCTTTAGCCTCTCAAATCCTTTTGTGTCCGAACTGCAGGACGCTTCCACCTCGGCCCTGGCCTGCACACCTTTTGCGAGCCAGCCACATTTTAGAGCTGCACCAGGCAACCGAACAGTTTACAATTGCTGGATGTGGGTTTTCTTTTTAAGTGGACTGAATATTAAAAGGTCCAGGAAATAGTAAATTTGGCCCACAGTAGCTCCAAGTACTGCTAGCGGGCACACAGTTGAGGAAGAAACTCAGCTTCCTATATTTAACAGGATATTGTGGTTGGTGATCATATCCAAGCAGTGGCGTAGACCCCGATGTGTTGCTTTGGTTTGACCAAGTCAAATACTGTTTTGTTTCCAACCAGTGAGGTTCCTTTGGGTTGATATTGACCCAAACCAGCCAACCCCTGTTTCATTGCATAATTAGTATTATTTCATTTCTACAAGTTTTTCAACTGATTTAATGCATGCCCTGTCTCTTATTTCTTAAAATGATGCAAAGGACAGATATAAGTATTCACTTAGATTAAGAAAGTTGGAATAATATACATATATTACACCTTTTTGGTCAAATACAGCATGTTGAGCATTGCCTTAAATTGTGTTTGTCATTCTATGTCTAAAACATGTTTGCAGGAAACTAAAAAAAAAGAAAAGGGAAGTTTTGTTCCCCGAGCAGAAAAGTCATGTAGAGTCGATAACTTTGACATGTTGAGTCGAGTCGATAACATGTCGATAACATGTCGAGTGCGTCTTGGGCCTAAGCTAATAATCCGCGGTTACTTTTGATATTCCTCTTGTTTTGAGCAGGCCTGACAAGCTTTCCCTGAGATGGTGTAAACTTATTTTCATATCACCAATTGCCAATAACTGTCACGAAAGTAAATACTGACATTGGCCTGTTTCATGTGCTGAGTGTGACCTAAAGAAATGGAGGCTAACGGCTGCTGGAGAGGGCAATGGGTGAAACCCAGCTGTGGAAAGGGGAACCAATCATGTGCAAAAACAAAGAGCTGGAGCAATGAGAGAACTGTACACCTGGAAGTGTTCAGGCGTGCAGTATCAGTGACGACACACATGTAGGTTCCACCTGTAACAGGCAATATTTGAGGGTTTTGTTTTTGTTTTTCCAATATCATTCACTTTCTTAGGGATCATATTTGTTCAAGTTGATCCAAAATTGTTGTTTTGCATGACTTTATAGTGAGCAATTTGCAAAATAATGAAAGGGAAAACAGATAACTGACTGACACCGGAGGCTATGATTGGACGATACCAATTAGCACTTCAGTAAAACTAAATACAATGCATTAACATGAAAGATAGCTTGCACTGCCGTCACAACACAATCTGTCAAACAATGACTAAGTTAATTCTTAGAAGAATTCTTAGAATCCTAAGAATGGACTCTCCGTAGATTAACCCATTAGCTAAGAAATGGAAAATCATCTAGCGTGGACAACATTCACTAGCTGCTGCATTTGTTATTGCCCCCCCCCCAAAAAAGCTCCCTTGTGATGGTGGTGAAATAACATTTTTGCCGTCTTGAATGGTAAGAAAGCAACTGTGATAACTGACGACAGCTACTTGGCCTAGAATACACAGCATCCCCCATCTGGGTGGGTGTGGGAGGGAGGTGTGTGTGTGTGTGTGTGTGTGTGTGTGTGTGTGTGTGTGTGTGTGTGTGTGTGTGCCCATATCTCAATCTACAACTGGCACGACAAGCATCTCCCACCTCAAATTAGCTTCTACGTCCTCTCACCTTTCAAGTCCACAATGCGACTGACTAACGGTATCTACTCATAGAATGTGGGGACAATTTCTATTTTAGGGTTCTTATGCCAGCCAAGGGGGTGTATTTATACCACTGAAGCTCAACGACATGGTATGGGGTGAGCGTCTGGACGCACTATTTATAGTAGGAATCAGGCAGCTAATTGGCATTCCAGCTACGAAAACGGCTCGCTATTGATGTGAAACTGGATTTGAAGGTAAATACTAAATGAGCTCCATGAGTTAAATCACAAAGAGCAATGCAGAGAGGGGGGGGGGGTTGTTCATGGAGCCAGAGGCAGGTCTACAGGAAGTCTGGAGCTCTTACTACAACAATGGGCTGATGGAAACAAGGCCACGGTGCAAAACAAAGATCAGGGAGGAGGGGGGTGAACCGCAGCCTAATATCAGTAAAGACATAAAATAGAAGCCTGTTTAATGTGGGTCACCTCAATTATCGACAGCTGATACTTTGGGTACAAGAATATGTCATGGTACCGTCAATTCTGTGCCCAACTAAATGCAAGGTAAAGGGAGCCCCGGCAACAAGAGGTTGGTATGAATCACGGCGGCATTAGTGTCATCTGGATGATGGTGTGTCAAAGGGGAGGTGGGGAAATAGACCTGATTAGAATTGGAAATGAGGACTAAAAGGGTTAAAGCAAGGGGGCTAGGAGCATTAGGGAGAAATAATAAGAGGGAGGGCAGGCATGATGCTCACACAAATCAAGAACTACGGACACTCCTCTTCCTACTGTTTCAGATTTTTCCGTTTTCATGTACAATTTAATGATAATGAATTTGATCTGCTGCGTTTTATTACAGAGGCAAATGTAGGTGTGCCGCATTCAGAAATTGTCATTACTGAGTTCAAACATGAACTCAATCTGATTTCACCCTTTCCTTGGGAGCAAACAACCATAAAGAGATGCCCTAAATGGAATGGAAACCTCTGTGGGGTCTATTATATAGTTTATCAGCTGATTAATGAGCAGCTTTAGATGGTTAAAAAAAACAACAAAGGCCTGATTTTCAAAGCAGAGATGAATCAATCTGGAGATGGGATAAACCAAGATATACCTCAACCACAACCAGTCAGAATAGTAAATTACTGCTGAAAAATGAACGACTGTGACTTTCCAAGAAACTGATATTAAGCTATTCCCGTTGTTCCAGCAATACGTTTTCCTTGGTGAGCGTTCCGCACACAGCTGAACGCAATGCCGTTACCAATGGCTCCGAGCAGCGTCAATTATCGGCTCTTTTGGAAATGTGTCACCTCACATGATCTCATCAGTCTGAAGAAGGTGACATCACAAAGTCCACCACTGACATCACCCTGACCATACGACTATTTGTTAAATAGAGTGTGTGTGTTTGTTATGCAAGCTGATATAACAAGTACTGTAGTTCTGTCTGTACGAATGATGGGGGTGATTTTCCAACACTTGAACGACACACGCAGGTCTGGTTCTATTAGCGGAGCAGACTGCGGGCATATGGACTCAATTTACACAAGCTTATCAGTGTCACCTCTGAGACTCGCTTATGCTTGAGGGATGCAACGCCGGCTCATGCAGGCGGGGACACACACACACACACACACACACACACACACACACACACACAGTTGTGAAAATTGTTTTTCACAACACAGAGAAATCTACATCTACATATTCAGCCTTTGATGCGTCTCATTTTCACAAGACATCTACAAACCAGGCTAAACTGGTGCAACAGCTGCTCTGAAGACAAACACCATTCTGAACTTTGACACGGGTAAACTAGCGAACTTTGAATTTTGATTGCAGCTGCACGGCAAGGCAGCATGACACTGCACGCTCAAGGAACCACTCTCTCCAATAATGTATATGGCTGTTGTGTTATCGGATGCAAGTAAATAAACAAATGAGTGAATTTGAGTCAGACTTGACGTGCTGCAAAAACATGGTTCTACAGTGAGATCACACCGAATACCTGACCCCGAAGCGGACAAAGAGCAGCTCATTAATTAATGACAAAATCCACGTGGTCGTGTGGAAAGGTATCAACATTCACCAAACACGGTTCTTGTATTCTCTTGTCCTGCTGTGGATGCTGTAAACACATTGGCAGCCTCGCAACAAAATCTAAAGTAATGGGGATGTTTTGCCAACACCAAAACAACTGCGTTGATGCGCAGTTATTTGATTTGATAAATGCATTGATTGATTTGTTTTGTGTTAACCTTTAACCTGTTTGTATAAGGTTCGTTCACATTCTCTTGAGTCTCACATTAATCACATTCATTTATAGTAACGGCTGTACACGAATGTTGCTGAATCTCAATTATTAGCATGTGTTGTTGTTGTCGTCGTCGTCGTAGTCATCGTCGCTGTTTTACAGAACCAACGATTAAAGTCTACGTTGAGCCGTACGTTACTCGATGCGCATTAGAGTACTGTGAATCACTCCATCCATGTTCAAACTAAAAACCTCATAGTCTCAAATGAGTATCTAAAGCCTTGAACAGTTAGCAGGTCTTCGTTGTATTGCGGCAGTGGGGCTTTAAAGTTGTAATCCAGAAATCCCACACCGTGCTTGTGAAACTCATTCGGTTCTTTTCAGCCTTATATAGCCGTTTAAAACACTTTAAACGTTAAGCGAGAGAGCCCATACCTGCCAATTCGTCCGGTTCCAGTCCAGTTTCTGTGTCTATACCGCAAATCCCAAAGTAGTGGGCGAAGCGGCAGGGCGCCGTGCTGGATCCCGCGGAGACCCCACTCATCCCGGACTCGGTGTGCAGCGCTGCCCGCTCCTAGTGCTCGAAGCGATACATCCCGTGGGAAGCGAGGCGGATTTTTAGTTCTATTCCCGAACCGTGGCGATAATTCTTCAACTCAAGACGTTAGCTACCGTCGTAAAACAACGCTTTGTTGTAGTTCCCCCTGGACGTCTTCTTTTCCTCGACGTATTGCGTCGGACGCTTCCCGACACACTGCTGCTTGTGGACCGAAAGTGCTGGCGGTGAACGTCCTCCGCCTCTGTGGAACCACAAGAGGGCGGGATATTCAAATCAAGCCCGCTACCAAAATTGGATGAGAAGGGTTCAGTTGGACCGCGCGTTCTGGCCTGTTGCACAGCGAAAACGCCGCTGCCGAGCTCATACTAATGTCAGCACATACATACGCGACGTCAAATATTCATAAACACGAGTTTGGAACCACTTCCTTTGTTTGGGCACTGACTAAAGAACGATGCAACGTTATAAATTCGTACTGTGAACCCCCAGAAGGAGGCGCTGTTGAAGCCGTTGAACCATGTGTACGAAAGAACGACAAACCAACCAACATACTTCGGTTTAGTCGTCGCTTCTGAACAACACATTGCACCGTAAACAAATTTTTAGTTAAAAACAAACATGTGAAAAGGTTTCGTTCGGTACAGGGGTTGATCCCCAAATAAACCCTTTTAAAATCTCCTTTATAAATTGCAAAGTAAAACGTTAAAAAAAAAAAAAGTTAAATGTTTTTAAGTGATTTCATGTAACTAAAATATGCTTATTTTTCATTTTATATCGATTGATCTTTTTAAATGTTACATGCTGCTTTTAATACCATAACGTCAATAAAACATTTGGTGTTCAAACCACAGGGCAACAACAGCAATGATAATTATAATGAAAAAATATCGCATCAACAAAATAGATTTGACATAATTCTAAATAGCTGGTCTGAAACAATAAAAATGGCAAAATAAATAAAAAAATAAAAAATACTGTAATTATCGTATTTTCCTCAACATCCACTTCCTGTATTTTCTCTCGTCATTGAAACATAATTTCATTTGTCCATTTATTACTTTTCTATTAATTTGACTCTTGTTTTTTTTAATGATCTCAGACACAAACTGGTTCATTGTTTTAGTGCCGAATACATTTTAAATTCAGGTGTGTCTGACTATACTGTAGATTTTGAAACTAATCTAGTTTGACCACACTTAACTTAAAATGACCAACTCCTTTGATTTCATCTTACATTTTAGAAAATATCCTATTAATACACACAATATACAAAATGCAAGAAATTAATTCAGTCTTGTTGAAGTTGCATATGTGCGTGCTCGTGCTGTTCGGCTTAAACGTTGAAGCAAATAAAGTAATAACTCCACGTACATTTGCTTATCAATGTCTCCCTCTAGAGGTAAAATAGGAGTTTACACGTCAGATAAAGGCATTTTGTGATCTTTCGAAGTTAGCAGTAACATTTCTCTAAATTAATAATATTGTTGTTGTTGTTGTTGTTGTTGTTTTTTAAAGTGATGGTTTTAAAACAACACTAGTTGTTTCTGCGAAATCACTTAAGTTAAAGTTACTTGTACTGTATTTTTCAAGTCTTTTTTCAACCATGGTGGAAACAATTTTCTGTTGAGACGTAATCAATTTCATAATCAGCTTACACTCCAATCAGCAAGGACCAAAGTGGTAATTCACTGATATTTAACTCTCTAATGTTTGGTGATATTTAGATTATTAAGACTCAAATAAACAGTCTTACTCAGTAATGCTGACACATTGATAAACATGACCCTGTTTCTCACAGAGGGTTTAAGCCTGTCTAGACTTTATCACATTTTAAGCTCGATAACGCGATCTACTGGAGGAAGCCATGTGTGCTGACTGATCCACCTGGCTGTATGAATCTGTGTCTGCTCATTCTGGCTGAGCCTTTGTGCAGCAGATTATTCCTGGCCGCTGGATGTTGGAAGTTTCGTACAACGGGCACCAGGGCTACATTCAAGGATTGCGTCAAGAAGAGTATCCCATGTAAAAACCTATGCAAAAACAAAACCCTGCCAAATAGATTCAATTTGCTTGCAAGAGGTACCAATACACTTTTATTTGTACAGTGCTCAATCTCAGCCAAAGGCGTCTCAAAGCGCTTTGCACAATGATGAGAAACCCAACGGAACTCTCCAGAGCGAGCAAAGTGTGAGCGCAGCCAGGAAAAACTCCGCTGTAGGAAGAAGACGAGAGTAGATCTGGACTCCAGGGGGCGCCCATCAGCTTTTGATACTTGTTCAACTGTTTATGAATAGAAAACTATATTTACATAATCAAATCATATGGCATCAAGCTAGATCACGCCACAGAGCTTGTTTGTGAATAGAAAAAATACATTTACATAATCAAATCATATGGCACCAAGTCAGCTCACGCCATGGAAAGATTAACAGGAGACAAGCATGATGCTATTGATGATGCTTTCCACTATCATCAATGATAGAGTAAAAAATGTTTAGCTGCTGATTTAACTGTAAGACAGAGATACAACAAGGACCATATAACATACAGTTGCAAGAAAACAACTCAATTTTTATTCACCTGTCCACAGAATATTTGCCAGTAGTGCTGTGGAACATCCAGGTGCTCTTTTGTAAACTTCAAACGTGCAGCAATGTTTTGTTTTTTGTTTTTTGGACAGCAATGGCTTCCTTCCATTAAATACATTCTTGTTTGATGCTTTACTTATTGTAGATTTGTCTTTAGCTGACACTCTAGGATTCTTCTTCACCTCATTGAGCATTCTGCGCTGTGGTCTCACAGTCATCTTTACAGGACGACCACGCCTGGGTAGAGTCGCGACAGTACTGAACTTTCTCCATTTGTAAACAGTCTGTCTTACCGTCGACACATGGACATCAGGAGTTTTAGAGATACTTTTGTAACCCTTCCCAGCTTCATGCAAGCCAACTATTTTTTATGGCAGATCTTCTGAGAGCTCTTTTGTGCGTGGCATGGTTCACATCAGGCAATGCCTCTTGAGATCAGCAAACGCAAAACTGGTGTGTCTTTTTTATAGGGGAGGGCAGCTTTGACCCACACATCCAATCTCACCACATTGATTAGACTCCAGGTTGGCTGACTCCTGGCTCCAATTGGCTCTTGGAGAAGTCATTAGCCTCGGGGTTCACATACTTTTTCCACCATACACTGAGTGTTTACATGTTGTATTCAATAAAAACTTACTTTTTTGTGTGGTGTTAGTTTAAGCCGCCTGTGTTTGTCAAGTGATGTGACTTAGATGAAGATCAGAACATATTTTATGACCAATTTATGCAGAAATCCAAGTAATCCCAAAGGGTTCACATACATTTTCTTGCAACTGTATAAAACACATAAGCAGTTTTGACTCCCAAAAGAATTAAAACAGCAATTATTTGTGGCGAGCATGTTAAACAAATAATAGTACAGTATGAAAACAACATAGTATTGAATAAAACTTCAACAAGAATTAGATGGAAAATGTCTCTTTAAAAAGAAACAGAACCATGAACAAAGTTTAACTTTAAAACTTCCGTTATGACAATGTAATAAAATATTAAGTTCAATTACAGGTAGGGTTCGACAAGAGAAGCTGCTGGCAAGGCTAAAAATAAAAACCATAATGCAGATACAAAAAAAAAGAAAAAACAGCACACATTGTATGATATTTACAATACAAACAATATGCTTTTATAGAACAGGGCAGTCCATTTATTGTAAACAGACTTTATGGAATTTTATGGAACACAGTGGCAATCACCTACAACTGAAACATGGTCTTCTCCTCTCTGATCACTGTTCCATGTGGCAACGTCCTGTCTTCACACAAGGGGCCATTGGGGAGATTCTTTCTACTCTTCACTCTATGCCGAAACCTACAATGAATTGACAAAGTCACAACAAAACATTAGAATCAAAATGGAGGAATAGTGTCTGCACCCTGCAAAGAATATATTCAAAATAAGCAAGCAAGCAAGCACCTTCCGTTGACTTAGCCGCCGAGGACTTCTCCGACCACTTGTAACCGACACCCACAGCAACTCCTAGAAGGAGGAATTGGGAAGGAAAAATATTTTTGAAAAACAATTGCTTAAAGGGCTGTATTAGAACAGAATAGAAGGCCTTTAGCCCACATTAGTGAAATATTCAATTAATAAAATTATATTAAATTATCTTCTTATATCAATGTAATATGGGTAATTCAAACAAAATGCAAGATTCATTTATATTACCCACTTTTTGTCTGTGTCGGCCGCCGATGTATGGCCTTGCTCCACATCATGGCCTCATTCTTGCACCTTTTCATCAGACTGGTATTTGAGTCCTGAGACCTGCGCCGTTGCCTGGGTGCCTCGCTGTGTTGAGCCAGCTCAGATCTAACAGGCCCGTCTGAATCAGTATTTGAGGTATGGTTAGTGGTCTCCATGGTGCGGTCGGTGGTTTCCACGTTTTGCTCAACCTCATGGTAGGGTTTTCTCCCAATCCTGATTGGGTAATGTGTTTTCATCCAGTCTTCCCGGACTTTCATCCTCGGTGAGCTTTTCGTCGCCGTACACGGTGAGATGCCCTTTGTGGATATGACTTGATGGCACGATGCAGGGGTTGCAGCGGTTGAGGGAGCACTGGTGGAGCGAGCAAGTCGTTTGAAAGGTGAATGTAATTCGGGAGCAAATGTCACACGCTTCAATATTTTGCGATTGCAGTTGGTGGTGGTTGGTTCTTCCACCTGAGACGAGCCTTCGGCTGAGGGAGAACTTTGTCCAGCTTCAAAGTTTCCTCTGCTGCTTGAAATTGAGCTAAATGTGGAAATGGACAAATCTCCTCTAACAGTTGGAGAAAGACGTCTCGACTGCGTACCTTGTTGCTCTACATTTTGGTGCACGCTTGGTTTTGGTGGCTTTCCAAGTTTCAACTTTGACAAATTTTCTCCCTTCTTGTTCCTACAAAACCGAAGTTGACTTTTCTCACTGGCGTCAGTCTTCTTCCAGCCTGTCGTCGAGAAATCAGCAGGTTGCGCTGATGCAGTCCCATGTGGCAGCGTCTTCGCTGAATTTTCGAACGAAATCTTGAGTTTAGACTGTGAATTAATTTCCAGATTTTGGTTTCCGTTTTTGGTTGAACTTGGTGTCGACTGTCTGGAGTCGTAACAACTGTCAGACGATGTGCTGTCCTTTGCTCTTTCAAGTGTCACTGAGCAGATCATTTTGTTTTCCACTTTGTCACAGACATCTTTAGATTCCATCAGTTCCGTCCCATGTAACAAATCAAAGCACGCTCCCTCCGGCTTGTCCTTTAGCGTATCTTCTGGTGTATTTTGGCACTGTGAACTTGACTGTTGTAGGCCTGCAGAAGTAAGCATATTTTTTGCAGTTTTGTTTTCCATCTGATCATGTTGGTTGGTAATCGCAAGAGTCGCGTTATCCTCGCCAACAGAAGGCAAAGATCTTTCCCCGGTGGATTTCTCAATGCTCTGGTCGCTATCGTCCTCAGTGTCAGAGTCGATTACAACGACGTCCATCAACAAATGGTTTTGTCTCTTTGGTTCAACACGACCACGGTCACCACCGTCATCCAAGCCTGAAGATGTTGTCATTTTTGAACTTGCCACATGTTCATCTTCTGAAAAAGATTCAATTGTAATGATGGAAGTCTCATTTGAAATTTGTTTTCCATTTCTTTGGTTTTCAGAAAGCTTTTTCGGAACCATCAATTCTTTTAGCCTTTGAAAGCTAAAGCTATTGTGAGCCTTTTGCACATTTGCAACTTCATCTTCATTCTTATTTTCAAATGGATTCGTGGCCTCTTGCAAGAGACTTTTCCTCAAGGGTCGAAACACAGCCTTACAGTCTTCTCCAGATGAGTAATCACAACTATCTTCCGTCTCACAACTACCTTCAGAATTAGCGTATGACTCTTTCATACCAGGAGATATTCCGTCATCTTCTGTATCTTCAAGCTGAAGTCTGGGCCAACATGCTGCCACTTCAAAATCATTTGGAGACTGAAATACCGTGGCTTCACGCTGTGAAGCTGGTAAATTAGCCCTACAGTCTCTCAGACTTTGGTCACAATCCGTTTGTTGCAGTTGGTTTGACTGGCACTCAGATATTTCATCGCATCTTAAAAGCTCTGCAACACCTTTGCCAGCCTCCACAAAATCTTGCCCATCGTGAGGCCTGGGATGAGATTCTTCATCGTCTTGTGAAACCCACTTCTTTGGAACAGGGTCTTTCTCTGAAAATACCCGTTCCCTCTGGGTCTGACTCCGTACATATTTGTCTTTTTCTGTTTGGGTTGATGAACATTTGTTTGATCCAGTTAAGTGTAAGCTACCACTGCTATCGGTTTCCTGTACTTCAGAGAGGGCAAAATCTGAGGGCGAATTTGCTTTTTTTGCTAAAACAGCCTTATAAAGTTCAACTTTCTGTTCAATATAATCAAGTATTGGGTCACGGTTAGATGCACCCATAACTCCAAAATGTTAGACTTGTCTTGTGAATGGCTTAGATGATGCCAAGATGGCAAAAGGGCAAAATTTATGCTTCCTTGGTTGAGACTGACTGCAGAGCACTTGGTCTGCTTTTGTGAAAACGTTTCTTAAAAAAGGGAGTGCAGTCATTAGTTAGCTTTTATTCCATTTCTCAGAGAAAAAGAAGAAAACTGACTTTAGCGAAAGGTGCTGTCTTTGTGATGAAGATCCAATTAATTTGCAGTTTTACAAAGAGACAAAAGTAAAAAAAAAATTGAAATGTGTTTTTCTGCTGAGCTCTTTAATGTTGAGCACTTCTTTTGTCCATCGTCCAGGTTGTTTGGCAGATACTGCACAGCAACAAATTGTTCTGAGGCGATTAGGCCCAAGTTATTTGGTTTCTTCAGCACTGAAATTCAATGCGATACTCCTGTGGTAAATGAGCCACCTCATATCTAAGGTTAAACGATGGCTACCATGCTGTTACTGTGTTCCAGTAACGGGATGAAACACCGCTGCATGCACAGTATGGTCTACTGATGCACCAGCATTTCTCTGGTGTTGGAAGAGCAATGGATTCCTTGCGTAAGATTTGGCATTCAGCAAATGACTCCACGGAAGGAAGGTCTTGTCAGATCTAGGAAACAAAAATGTAAAATCAAACAGCAATGATGACAGCATTTTTGAAAATATATGACTAGAGACAGAAGGTTTCCAGCAGAAATCTATCTTATCCAGTGGCAGGTTTGCCCAACGGAGTCTTACACATGCCAGAAACTGATTAATGGGAAGCACCAGGGACCAGATTTGTGAATGAAGTAGAATTTAGAAGCGGTGATTCTGTCCAGATTTCCACAGGAGTAAAACTAAAAGTTGACCTGAAATCAAAATTGTATTTTGTGTGGTCAAACTGTATTTGATCACATAATCAGTGTTACTGTCAGACATTTATTGAGCATATTGCAAAGACAACTACACCACAGTCTTGGATTAAAAAATAAATTAACTACATAGATGAATGAATACCACTCATGTTGTCATTTCAAGAATGTCGTTCTGTCAGATATGAGGCAACAAAAAAAAAAAAATCAGTTTGTGTCGCTCAGTGTTTTCATTTCTTATGTAGAGCATCACATCGCTCACCCTCGCGCCTTCCATCCTCTTGCTTACGCAACCAGATGGGCCATGGGTTTGTGTTAGTGCTTGTGAGTGTGCATGTTTCTGCTTCCTCACACACATTTGGACCGCTAGCCAAACGCCGTTATAAATTGTCTCCGGGGAACAGAAGGTGACTCCATGGTTACAGGGTTATATATGTATGACCCTCAGGAGTTGGGGTCATAGCCAGCATTCTTTAGCTAGTGTTCAGTGATCGCCATAATAGCCTTAAAAAGGAACATTTCACTCTTCATTATTCTTATCTGAGATAAAACAGCCACAAGATACTGTCACTGTGATACTGAGGCATAAAATTAAACTAGGTGACCGCATTTTGTGTAATCCTGTAGTGTTCAGATACACCTTTGTGAATGCAGCATGGCTCACTGAATAGGGTTACTTGAACACTCAGCTCCTTCAATACGTACCCAACTTACAATTTACTGAGGAATTCAGAAGGGAGGGATTGTGAGTTAAACCAAGATAAAAGACTGCGAACAGCATTCGATACAATATAACCAAGTCAGCTGCTTCTGTCAAGGACATTCCAGCTTGACAGGTAGATTGCCTTGTGTCTCTTAAGAGGCAACCCCCCCCCCCCAAGTTGAGCCTTCGTAACTTCACTCTGATAGCATCACTTAAGATGAAAGGAAATGGCCGCGCGCGCGCGCACACACACACACACACACACACACACACACACACACACACACACACACACACACACACACACACACACACACACACACACACACACACACGACTTGGAAATTCACTGCACTTTCGCAATTTTACAAAAACAAAAACAAAAACAAAAAAAGGTTAGCGAAAACCCGAGTATTCAGACCACAAATAATAGATAAGGGTTAAAACAAGAAGAAGCCACTCTAAAACACCTGGTATCAACATCAGACAATGACTTCAGGACTTGTTCGGGACTTCATACGGTGTCCAACTTGAGACAGCGGAACGCAGTTCTGACGTTCTGACTTGTCAAGGGAGCGAGAGGTACAAACCCCGCACATCATCATCCATCAAGAAAACACGAAATGACTGTTGAAAAAAAATGCAACAAAAAAAACAACAATTTTTCTAAATAAGCAGCAACTAATAAAATACGAGAGAGCGTAACAACTTTGATGCCTTGTTTGCAGTACAGCTTGCTGGGGGAAAGACAAATCTATTGCATCCGGTCGTACTCACCGCTTCCACTTTTTCCGTTAACTTGTCACACTTCCTCCAAAGTACACAATATCACCTCGACGCTCGCCAGGCAATCAGTCAATCAGATGAATCAGATTACGTCACTCGGACCTCCAGGTATTCCCACGGTCGTCGCCGTGCTTTATCGCCAGTTGGAGGTTGGGAACTGCCGTGTTTTGGACGTGCGGTTTAAATAGAGCCCTGGGTGAGCGGAAGTGTCACAACCACCCATCCCCCCTCCTCTCCTTCGCCTCTACTTCTTTTTCGGAACCAGTGGGAGGTGGCCTATTAGGTTACAGGCAGTCACATACACACATAGCAGGGGTGACAAAAGTATTCACTTTCTGTACTTAAGTAAAAGTGGGGAGACGTGTGTAAAACAAACAAACAAACAAACAAACAAACAAACAAACGGTACTCTGGTAGAAGCACTTATTCAACTCATTTACTCAAGTAAAAGTAAGACAGCACAGGTTCTGAAATGTATATCACGCAAAACGTAAAAACAACTCCTTTTTGTCATGAATGAAACATTTAGCAAAAATGGAAAAAGCTGTAACAGAATAATCTGGACTGAACGGACTAGAGGTCTTACATGAACATCTTGATAATTCTTAACAGCTTTTCTGCTCTCAATATTGTATTTCATTTCTTTTTCAACTGCAGCACAACCAAACTGTGACATTTAAAAACTCTCTCCATTTTTATTTTTCTCTGACACACTTAAAAACTGCATAAAAGGATGCACTGTTCTCCCGTCTGGGTTCCCATTTCGACAGCATGCTCTGTGAGATGGAGGCCTTGAGACTCTCTATTAAATGTCAGCAAACCCACAACACCCTGTTTCACATCCCAGCTCAGTTGAAACCTCCCTCCTTCCCTCCCTTTCCTCACTCCGTCAAGGCCACAAACCTATTTCACACTCCTTATACAGACCAAAGTTACATGAAAAACAACATCGGCATTGTCTTGATCACCTTCACACTTCTGCCTCTTCAGATCGACCACTTCACACCTGTGCAGCGCAATCAACTGTTGAAGGAAAATAATTCTGTAAAGTTTTGGAAACAAAGGTCATTAAAGAGTTTTTATTGCTCTCTGGATCGAGACAGCAGTCTTTACAGAGTTCAAAGTATGAGAAGACCGTCGCGCTAAACCAGCAGATTTCTGTGAAATTTCTTTAAAAAAATATTCTTACTTCTGGGAAAAGAAACTTAAAGGGACAGTTTGTAAAATAGTTTCATCTAAGTTCAGATTTTATATTACATTGTCACTGGCTTCTCCTCCCCCTCCCCTGTAATGAGGTTATGAGATGGTGACATGGTGTATTAGTGCATGATTGTAGTGAAAAAATTGGACACCGGCAGCAAATTTCCATAGTGAAAAAGCGGCTATTATTTTTTTTTTCCGAAAAGGCGACTAGCTAGACCTCTGACCTATCAAAAATGATGTTGGCATGTTGATGACAATCACATCAAAACTTTTTGGATCAATCGGCTCACGGTAATTTGTTCTCTCCCGCAGCAAACGTAGAGCCAGTTGACGGAGCAGTCCTTCAAATTGTCTGACAAACTTTCTACAGTACTGGCCAAATTTCACAGGGTAAAATTTGAGATCCTGGATTGATGTGTTGACTCACCCATCTCCTCTCTCAAGAACAATATTGGATGTACCCAAGGACTTCTATTTTTTTTTCTTTTTCTGTATTTAATTCAACCATCATCAGGACATCATCACTTGAGGATGTAATCGACTCCATTGTTTCTCCTTCACCGCAAAAGAAAGAGCCCCAAACTTTATTTGTTTAGCGAATTTTATACGCTTTGCGTATTACCCGGTGTGTAAGGACCTTAACAGTAACCTATATCCTACTGATGTGCAGTACAAGCTATTAGCTAACACTTGCTTTTAAGTTGATCTCCTGACCTCCAACATGCATTTTATCCCAATGTCAGAAAACAATAAATCTCCTTGCATATCACACCACCCTGCGAGGGCCTTGGGATTCGCAGTAGTTTGGGTTAACACCGACACCTCTTATCTTCCTCGGCCCACAGAGTGCTTTCTAAGTCTTTTGTCCTCGGTGGCACCCAGGGGAGGGGGCATGCATATGAAACTACTCATTATATCGTCAACTATATTCCAAATTTCCGCTCTTCCCGAGCTGTATGCTTTGAACACCTCAGCTCAAACTTTGTGTCAAACGTTGTTGCCATTGAATGAATGTACGTATGTATGTGTAGTGTGAGTGAAAGGATGGCTCTGAACTCTGGCTGATGAAAAAAGACAGCCTTTAATCTCGCAAGAGGAACAAAGGTGTCTGAGACAAGCAGTCGGTGCGAGTACCTGACACACCTGACAAAGTCTTTTATAACATGGAATAAACATAAACATGTAATGTATGAACCTAAGCATATAATGAAGAGCTGCATATGTCATTTGTTGAACACCTCCCCAACAGTATCTGGTGTGGTAGTTTTTAACTTGAGTATCTGTCTTGTGAAAGCAGAAAAGACACCATGAAAATGACATCAGAACATCTGTCTTCTGTATGATGGACACTTACAGTTGGCAACAGTACAAATAATACCCTCAAGCACGTCAGAGGTTGCAATGCCACCTGCTGTGAAATGAGTTATCGATTTGTTTACCGGAGTAACCTGAAAAAGAACAACTCCTTATTGGGATATCTGCAAGACAGGAGACACTATCATCATCGTGGGCTGATCGAGGGTTCATCATGGGTTTTCATCATGGGATGACCCATGGTTCATCGTCGGGTCACCATTGAGTGTTGTTGTTGTGTTTTGCTGTGATAATTCTGGATGTCCACAGGTTGCTGTACAATTTTTTTTTCCATCTATCAGTAAACCTGCAAGGAATTACTCAGATCCTTGACTGCTTTGCCTTATTTCAACCGAGAACTGATTAATCAATGGCTACAAACAAGCAACTGAACATTAGTTGACCAGGAGGACCTGGAAACATCTGCACTGGCCCCGAGTCTTTCCTTGGGCCAACACTGGCTTAGCTTCAGACACAGTGCAGACAGGCAAAAGATACAAACCCGATCTGGGCTATTCGGCGCCTTCCCTAGCCTGTTTGGTTTGCTTGACCTCGGTTTACGATGCTTGTCACTCAGCCTGAACTAATTAGGTGTGGATCGCCACCTAGCCTGCACACACTAGCTGTGTTTCCATCAGTGTTTCACAAAATAAAAAAATTCAAAAATTTCAACGAAGTACAATTGTTATTTGCAGGGGTTTCCTTTGAATGGTGTGAAGTGATTTAGCCGTAACTCTCGTAAAAATGTTGTTCCGCGAGACCCCACTTTGAGGAGGATGGAGGTACAAAACATTTTTTGCGTTTTGGAGCAGCTATTTGAAGTGAACTGGTCATGTGACCCCGTATGTCACGCCTAGTGAGGTGTAAGAAGTGTTTCCATGACACTTTTGTGCTATACGTCGAAATTGATACGTCTGAAAAACCACCTCATGAGAGCGTAAACACGTTTTAGCGATATTTGAGAGGTTTGTCGGGATTTAGGTCTTTCCATTACCAGTTTCTTATTGCGATATTTAGGTTACGCAGCTTGAGGTAAAAGGCTTGAAGGTTTGTTCATCCTCAGAAAACTTCCCAAAAAGTCCAGTTGCCACAGATCACATGGTTCAGTAATATTCACACACACACTGTAATGGAAAAGTATTCCTGTGTTCTTAGGTTATCTTGATTCATTCTTTTATCTTGATTCTTATTGTATGTATGTATCATTAGTAGCATGTGTAAACTGATTGAATCATAGCAGCCGCATGGTCATCAGGCGGCTACCACATGAGTATTACTCATGTGTAGAGCTCATGGCGCACAGGCACTCATGACTATAGTGACCATAGATACCATATAATAGTCTTGTTTTCTCTGTCCATATATGCATTGTATTTATTCTGTTTTTTACTGCCTGCCCTGGATGTGCCCATCCTGTTGGGCCTCTTTATTGCCGTGCAGGATATGAGCCGTGAAATCAGCCACTTGCCTTATAATCGTTGTTTTGTTTCTCTGTGTTCTCCTTCTGTTCTTTCATTATCTTATCCCCTCCCAGTCCAGCGTATAAGAGACCTTCTTCCTTTTGGCTCTGTGCACTCACACTCGCATACCTCTGAGCTGTTGCACCTGTTGCTTCCGTTCCGCTGGTTGTACTGTGTTTGTGTCTCGGAGCTCCGATCTTATTGTTTGATTGTCTGTTTATTAAATTGCTTATTCTCCCAGTATTTCTGCATCAGCATCTTCGCTCTTTTACACACACACACACACACACACACACACACACACACACACACACACACACACACACACACACACACACACACACACACACACACACACACACACACACACACACACACACACACACACAGCTGTAAGTAACCACCAGACAAGTGTTGACAACAAACATAACTTTATTCCAAATTATTTTGTGTATTAAAAAAGTTAAGTGTGGTGAAATAGAATACGTTTCAGCATTTCATGATTGACAGATGTAGTTAGACGAAGTGATTTGATCATTTATCTTAATGTCACTCAATTTTTTTGAATTTTAAGACAGTTGACTCTTAACATTAAGTCCAAAAGATTCCACTGAGAGGAAGACTTGTCGCAGTTTGCCAGACTGACAACAGGGGGCGTCACTGAAAATGCAATTGTTGCATTTTTTCCACAGTGCCACAGATTTGTTTTTCTATAATTACTTTGTCATTCCATTGTAGTAGCAGTAGTAGTGTTTGGAGATGCAGATAAGCAGTTAAACATACAAAAAAAGGCAGGTCTAAGTAGAATTTGAGCGGGTAGACCAAAATGCCAACGTGCTGAAAAATCATCATCGTTTATTGATAATTGACATTTCTGGCCCACACTATTGAGCAATCCCCTCAAATACACACACACTCAAGGTACTCTACAGTCGGAGAGCGGTGCTGAGCACACTGAAAGCCATTGAGAAGGTGACCCCATAGCCCGCCAGAAAGGTCAGACCTCTGCTCGGCTGAGGGAAAGCAAAAACGTACACGATGGTGTGAAGGATTCGACAGCCAGCGAAGAGACGGAAGTGAAGCAGCGCGGTAGACAGCGCAGGTCCGGACAGTGCATAAAAGAAGCCAACCATCACGAAGGGAATGACGTTCTCCAGGTCATTTCTGTGGCCTCTGAAAAGACATGAATGCACAAAATGATTCATACTTGTAAACTGTGGGACAGGACTCGAGAGTATATCTGGAATTAGCTCATTAGAGATCAGGATAATGTTGATAGAGATGCTCAACGTTTAATTTGCCAAGTAACAACAGCAATAAAACCCATCCATCCACAAGAGCCAGGCAATGTGACTGACTTCATGTATGTAATATTTATCTTATTTTTTTTTTCATCTTAAAAAACGATTTATTTGGAAAATGCAAATTTGACGAGGCTTCCTAAGCAAAATTAAGAAAACAATTTAAAAGAAGCATATTTAGCTTGTTAGCTCTGACCTCTTCTCTAAATGTAAAGGATATATATATGTGTGTGTGTATCCACACACACACACACACACACACACACACACACACACACACACACACACACACACACACACACACACACACACACACACACACACACACACACACACACACACACACACACACACACACACACACACACACACACACACACACACACATAAACACATGTACAACAGCATCTACCTACCCATCATATACTGTCTGTCTCTCTCTCTAAATACATACATACACATTTACATAGAAAATATATACACATGAACAGACACATACAATCACATTCACATATGCTCATCTGTCTCTCATCCCTGTCCATGTCATAATGCATTATAATAAACAGTAATAAGTGAGCAGTAGTGCATTATAATTAAAATTTACCATTCTCCCTTGTATCTTTATAAGACAAAATATTTTTTTTTTTACTGATTAATATTTGTCCTTTGGTTGATTTTGTCAATTACAATTGTTCCATAATTTGACCCCACGTCATTTTCAAAGTGGTACTATACAACTCGCCAGGGGAGTTGCGGGGGGGTTGTGCCAAAGTCCCGCGGCCCGTTACCACATGACCCACGGAGTTGTGGACTGGGGACCACTGGTGTAGATGACTGTAAATAATCCAACTGTTCATAACATAACATAAAAATCTTGTTTTTCCTTCTTCCTCTACAGGTACTACCCGAAAAATTCGAATATAAAGTAAAAGTTGTTTTATTTTGGCAATTTAACATAAAAGATGAAACCAACAAATTTTATTGAGCCATTACACGCAAATTGACATCTCATGCAGTTCCTTGTTGTAACTTTGCCGATTGAGATTTTCAGCTTATTAAAACGACAAACCCACAAACTGAAATTATTATAAAATTTGAGGGTTTTTTTTAAGCTGCAAGACCTGATCAGCAAAATCCAAAGAAATAAAAACTTGAAATATATTGATTTGCATATTATTTGTTCATATAATATGTCAAATTCACCTTTTACGTTGAATTGCAGAACTACAACAACCTTTTCAGGATATTCTAATTTTCTGGGTAGTACCTGTATAGTTTATTTTATTTCTTGAATTCTTTTTAATGAATATAAATTTTCCTTCTTTGTGCACTACTTTTTGTTGTATAATTATGCAAATTTCCCAAATGTGGGACTAATTAAGGCGTTCTATTCTATTCTAAATGACGGAGGGAAGAAGCGAGTGACAGCTCGCTTGTGTCAGGGGAATGAAGTCGATTGAGGTGACGTGAGGCGTTAATGCGTCTCCACGTTGATTCTGTAGGTCATTTTTCCTGTCTGTTTACTTGACTGTCAAAGTTAGCATACAAACCAAGACAGTCAAAGTTCAAGGCCTGGAACAAAAGGAGTGAAGGGCAAGCAGTGTGCACATCTTAACAGAGACATTCTAAACTCCACCTCCTTTCTGGTAGTCAGAAAAAAATATGGATTTTTAAAATAAATAAATAAATAAATAAATCAGACATTATTTTCAAAGAAACACAACAAAAACATTGACAGATATTTAAAGATCAGCTGACCTTCGGACTCGTTCCACATCTGGATGAGTCTGCAACATCTTTTTTCTTTCCGCTACAGGCTTTAAGGCGACGTCCTCTTCATTTGCGAAAGCCTAAAATTAAACAAATAATAAATTCATAACTTGATTATGCTTAATGTTGAATACATGGATTTCTTAAACGTGTGTTGTGCTTGTATAACTTCATAGTTTGTATTGAGGTGTCTTGACTGCCTAATGTCTCTTCCACAGTCTAATGTACCATATCTCTTCATTCCTGGCATCTCAAAACCAACTACTGCGACAATGCTTCAAAAAAAATGTTTTTATTTTGATGGTTCAAAAATTAATTTGGTGTCTGATTATACATAATTACAAAGCTTATCTGTATATTTAGAAAATGATTTCGGAGTGATAAAAGAAACATGTTTTAAAGATGAATTCATTAATACTTACTCCTCTGGTTATGCGGAAATATGCAGTCATCAGCGACATAAGCATCATTTTCACAATGACGATTACAGAGTAGGTGGTGTAGGCCATAAACACCTCATCTCCCAGCTTTGCCATTTTGACGGTTTATAACTGAACAATAAGAAAAGGATGGACATTAGGCAAACAACATCTTTTCGCAGATTTCATATTAATTCTTCTTGTTGGCTTTTTTTTTTTTTTTAAAGCCTTAACTAATGAAGAGGAAACAAACTAAGGTTGCCCTATTACCTATTCCATTTTAATAAATAGCAACTGGCCCTTTAGTGGGCAAGTGCACCACAACATGCTGCAAATAAACATTAGCTAAAATTATGCTGGATATATCCCAAAATCAGATAGGGTCACCGTCTGTTACCAGAACTCTCTCACCATATCATGTTTCCAAGGACCACTATCAGTGACAGACCTGCCTCAGACACAGAATTCTGCGACCATAGTAGCTTAGGCTTTTTTATTTTATTGTATATATCCAGAGACAGGTTTGAATATATTGTAGCGTTTAGCCGAACGGTGAGAGGAAGATGGCAGTCTCTTTCACAGGCTGTTTTATTGATTAACCCTGGTCACTGTTGGCCGCAACCACGCCAAACGGAACACAAGAAAAAGGCACAGCAAAAAGTGTGCGGCTGCTCTCCTCTCTAGACTCTCGTCACTCACTCACTCTCGGCACACCGCACAATAGATATCTATGCACCGCACCACACCAGACGTCCTCATCCTCTCACCTCTGTCCCGCCCACTCTTCTCTTTCAGCCATTCACATTCAGCCCAACTTCTAAGGTGCATTCAGGCACATAACAAACTCTCCGAACATTAACAGCACTCAACAGACCCAACACAATAAAACAGCAGAATTTCTACAATATTAAAAGGTTTAAATTAAGGCAGGGCAATGTAACGCAAAATTGTTATTCTCACGTCTGTTATTCACATGTTAGCGCATGATGTTTTTTCCATGTTAAGCGCACCATTGTATGTCTAAATGCTCTGTTTACATTTGTCTGTCCCTGTCTTCCTGGGAAGGGGGTTCTGGCCCTGTTCCCATTGGGAGAAGGCACGACGGTGTCACTTTGTTTGTACGTCTTAATATACGACTTGTTCCTGCATTTCGTTAATGTTACTTTGTTGAGCAGGGTCCTTCTGGTTGAGTTATTGCCTTGTCTACTCCCACACCTGGGAGAGTCTGGTATCACTTGTTTTCCCAGCAATAGACTGTGTGCTTCGGCCTCTCAGCATCTTCGAGACTCCT
Organism: Nelusetta ayraudi; assembly: GCF_046127955.1. Taxonomy (NCBI): domain Eukaryota; kingdom Metazoa; phylum Chordata; class Actinopteri; order Tetraodontiformes; family Monacanthidae; genus Nelusetta; species Nelusetta ayraudi. The sequence continues at coordinate 6,029,398 of NW_027466185.1, read as the reverse complement.
TATCACACATTCTCTCTCCTCCTCTATAAGTATCCTTTGTAGGCTCACTCACTCACTCACTCACTCTACAACTCTTTTTCTCACTACACACACACTTGTTCACTTGCTCTCATTTGATGGCATTGTTGTTCATTTGCGTTGTACTCTATTTCTTATTTTAAAAAAAAAGTCCTCACTCGGTGATCTGGTCAGAGAGTTATTTTTTCCACAACAGCAACGATTAAAAATTTTAATCGCAATTAATCGCATGATTTCCCAGATTAATCACGATTAATCACACTGTATTCGCAAAATCCAATAATGAATTTAAAAGAAGTGTATAGTGCACTTTTATTTTAATGTTCTATCATATGAACGAAGTATTTTCTTTTCTGGTTCCGCAGAAGCCAGCAACACACTTTCACAAAATAAAAGCACGTATTGCGGCTAACTGGCGATCGATAAATAAGCCGCGGTGGGCTAAACGACGGAGTAATTGTTGACGCGCATGCAAAAATAAATCCAGTCTATCTTCGAGGTTCTTTTTTATTTACTTTATTCTTTATCTCAATGACCTCCGACGCTCACCCCACCACACCAAGCCATCCGAGGCGCACAGGTGAATGTCATTAAATAGCGTTGTGGCTACACACCACAGTGACACACACACACACCCTACCCAGGTGTCAAAGAAGTGCGCTCACAAATATAAACATTAGAAACTCACGGCTAGGGATGGCCGATATGGACTAAAAGTTTTATCACAACAATTTCTGGCATTTATTGCGATAACGATAAAAGTGATGATAAAAAATATAAAACAATTCAACATGCATGTTTTGGGATTATTTTTTTTAACTGCATATATTTGAAACCGCACTCGGAAAAAAACGCATTTACACGAAGCCGTATTAAAAATAAATAAATAATAAATAAATTAAATTAAATTAAATTAAATTAAATTAAATTAAATTAAATTAAATTAAATTAAATCCCGTTTACACTGGAAACGATGTAGTACCTATGCCCGGCCTGGTGTGGCGCCGCAAGTTTATTCCTTGAAGGCAGAAGAAGAACGCCTGAAGCGCGCCGTGTTTACAGAAGCAGTAGCTCGCTAAAAACAAACGCCACAGAGAGCGGAAAGAAAGATCGCTCTTGAAAAGACGGTGTGGATAAACGGCAGAGTTCAACATCTGCTTCGAGAAACTTTAGAAACACAAAGCCTGAAAAGGTCCGTGCTAAAATTGAGTCGGAGTTGTGCCAGTAAAAGTTCGCTAACATTTTCCTGCCTCAACATCCCGGTCCGCCGACCCAAAAGAGAATAAATAAAAAGTAAAACAGGATTTTTGCAAATCGTTTCCGTGGTGTTTATTTTCACTTTGCAAACAATCCACGATCGATTCTCGAGCACTGTGCGTTTATAAATAAATGAGTTAACGAGATAATAACGCGTTAACTTGCCCAGCCCTAGTTTAGATACATTAATACTTACTGAAAAAAATACAGTACATCAGGCAACAAAAGCTGGGATGCAACGCCGTCTCTCTCTCTCTCTCGCACACACACACACACACACACACACACACACACACACACACACACACACACACACACACACACACACACACACACACACACACACACACACACACACACACCTGCCATGTTTCCCAATCACTGACTTCCTGTCTGAACGATTCTATCCGTTTAGGGGATACATTTGTTTCGAAAGGCCATTCGAGTCATACCAACGCCCACCAGCAGAAAGACAATTACAATTACAATTACTATTACATTAGAAAAAAACAAAAAACAAAAACAAAACTGCGCTGCACGATACTGCACGTCGAGTGTTAAAATAATAATAATAAAAAAAGCAACAGTTACTGAAACGCTCAAATTCTTAAACCTGGTCAATATGCTGCTGCTCACGTCAAAGTTCAAAAATCACATTTAATACATTTTTTATCTTACGGTTTTTTTGGAGACGTGGGTAGACGAGTAGAAATCTTCTCTTCAACTCTACACCTGGCTTCCCAGATAAGGAGGTCACAGTTTATGTAACTTCCTGGTAGGCGGGGTTTATGTTTTTTTTTTTCTTCGTTTAAAAAAAAAAATAGTGTGTGTGTGTGTGTGTGTGTGTGTGTGTGTGTGTGTGTGTGTGTGTGTGTGTGTCCAATCTTATCAATGGACATTGCCTTGATTTATATAACTGACTCAACTGTGTTGAGTGTTAGCCTTTGTGCACGATAACTTTTGTACTTCACCACACGGAGGCCTGAGCCTTTTTTTCAACTGCAAGTTGCACCCTGACAATGAGACACACTGTCAGATTTCTTGCAGATTTCATTCCTGCAAGTTTCGGGAGGCAGAAGTTTCAGCTTTTTAGCTAATTTACTTTTAAACCATTTCCCGGCCTCAGATAATGGGGTAGACATGGTCATTGAAACTGAAACTGATTTATGATTTTTAAACTGGTAAAAGCTTGACATACTGCCCATAAATACATTGTTAAAAGTGCATACTCCAAGTACAATAAGAGTAATTTGGTTTTCCAACCCTTAGAAAGGTTCTTATTCATATGAATATCCATAAACCAAAGGTCTTGCTCCCAGTTAGCTGCAATCTTGCACTACCATATTTCTAAGGAAGCCTAATGTGGACAATTCAGATGCCAGACAGTGTGTTTGGTATTTAGAGTGAAGGCTGGCGTCCACAAATACATCAACAAAGATGAAGAAGGTGGACGAGGTATCCAGGTTTGTGTGCACAAGGCCACCGTAGTTCACTACGGATGAGTGAATGAGCGTTGCCATCTGAAATCTACCCACAAGGAGGCAGAATTTTACACACTGTACCTTTAACAACTGGGTGAAAAACGACTTCAGACTCCTGTGACCGCTCTCAGGTCAGGAGTTATTGAGCTTATCTTTGTTGCAACAAGGTACAAGTACTGGATCCTCTGGGTGCTTGGGGAGCTCCTCTCCCGTAACCTTGAGTTGGGTAAGATTTGTGTGCACTGCTTATTAAGGAGACGCTGACCTCTACATCCTGTTTGTGTGTGTGTGTGTGTGTGTGTGTGTGTGTGTGTGTGTGTGTGTGTGGAGAGTTTTCAGCCACGCAACATCTTCAGCTGATCTGTCATTTTGGGTTCCTGTTTTTTTGTCTGTCCGATCCTGTCTTTTGTAGGTTTGTATATTGAAAGTGAACACACACACAATTTAAGAAAACAAAACAAAAAGGACTTTTCAATTAAAACAGAAAAAAAAATCTGAATGGCATTTACTGTAAAGAGAGAACACAAAACCAAAAGAAACCACCAGAACCCTCAAATCCAATCAAGTCAAAATGTAAGAAGTTGTTCTAAGGTAGGTTTTGACTTGAACTTTGTCCTGATCCAGTCAGCAAATTGTTCTGAAAATATAACGTGATGGTGAGAAATAACTAACTAGAAGTTAATAAAGACATTTGACAAAATTTTAGTTTGTCCAAAAATGTTTTATTGCTTCATATACACTGCCCTACGCAATGAGTGTAACAGGGCAGTCCTCGGGCTGGTCCAGGAACAGTGTCTGGAACATGTGGTTGTAGAAGGAAGGATGGTAGAGGCAAGCTCGTGCACAATCTGGGCTGAAGTTCAACTCCAGGATTTGAGGCTGCATGACTCTCTCACCTGGCACAGGATCACAACGGACAAATGTCGGAGAAACAGACAATGAGAACTCCTGATGCACCGAGCAAACATTCTCCTAAAGGGATGATAATTGTAATGAAGCCGACGCCAACACCAGACACACATTAACACAATAACGCAATCACTTAGATGGTTTCGAAAATGACAATATCTTAAATATTGAAATAATTAAAAATGATTATTATACCTGAAGTCGAGAGAAGTTAAGGTGAACATTTAAAAACTGTGTCCAATTCAAAAGTGAGTTCATTAAATCAGACAGAATTGTTCAAATTCCAGATTTGCGCACGCAAATGTTTAGGAACGTGTTGCAACTTTGCTTTTGATTGGTTAAAAGTGTTTGTCAGTGGCACATCGTGGAAATGGGACTTTTTTTTTCTTATCAAATGTTGTTGAAGTGATCATCTGAAAACTTAAACAATTGCTGAGGTTAATAGAAAGAAAGTGTTGAGTATTGATATTATCTGTATCCAACCTTGTCATGTCATTGTCGATAATTATTGTGAGAAATCATTAACGAAATGAGTGTCTTCACGTAGATGAATATCATTATAATCAATAATAATGATAATAATAGCATATAACTAAAGGCAAACTGAAAAAAGTGTAGCAAAATAGTTGCATTGTTTATGTCTCGGTAACCATGAAGTAGCTCTCAGGTTCAAAAAGGCTGGTGACCCCTGTGACAGAATAATACGGTGCCCCCTAGTGACGCCACTTGGCAGCTCATAAACATGAGCCGGATCACTCTGAAAATTCCCAAATAATTTCAAATGGTGTTGCATCTAAGTCCAATGCTTTTGGCATTGCTTGTGTGGACAATATTATAATCACAAATTGTGTTATTCCTGGTTGCTGGGAGGCCACTTTTAGATATTCAAGTATTTGTTTTGAAATTTTGATGGCGCTTTAGAGGTCCAGTGTGTAATGTTTGGCCTGATTTATGATTTTTAGATTGGTAAAAAAAATTACATTGCCCATAAATCCTTAACAAAAATGTATAATCACAGTACAACAAAAGTTATTGGGTTTCCTACCCTTAGAACAGTTCTCATTTATATATAAGAATATATATAGATCTTGCTCCCAGTTAGCTGCCATCTTGCACCACTATATATTTCGAAGGAAGCCTGGTGTGTACAATCCAGCTGTCTGACAGTGTGTTTTGTATTTAGAGTGAGTGCTGGCGTCCTCAAATAGACCAACATAGAAGAAGGTGGACGAGGTATATTTTTTTGCACAGGCCACTGTAGTTCCCTGGCAAGCTCAGGAGAGGAAGGGTGAGCGATGATGGTTGCAATTTAAAATATAATCCCTTGATGTCGCTGTTTCTTCTTCAAAATCTCCAAATATTACACACTGGACCTTTAAGCTCACCGGTTTGTGCTTAGCCCAAACTCTGCTGCTGCTACCGGCCTGCAGGCATCACATGCAGCGGGTTGAAATGCGAAAGGTCTCACCATTTGTGCTGGTGCTCCACTTTAGCATGAGGTCGACTGCATATATGGCTCGTGATGATGGGTAGGGACAGATACCATAAGGTGCTGGTCGAGACGAAGCCACCTCAAACAACTCCTTAAACGCTTTGAAGACTTCCCCCTAATAAAAAGCAAAATAAAAATAAATCATAAGGAAAGAACGTAAGAGCAAAATCTGAGCTTGGGAAAAACAAAATCAAAAAACAAAACATCCCCAGAGACAATACAACAACAAAAATACTAGTTATTACAAGCTAACATCCAAACTTGGGAAGGAGTTTATTATCCGAAAATCCATGTGTTGTAAAATGTCACTGTAGTTTTCCAGCACTAACAGTAACAATCCTGCAGGTATAAGGAGTGTAGACTTACTTCAACCTCCTTCCATGGAAACTGTGGGTGCTGCTCCTCAAACATGGGAATGAATTCATCATAGTGCACCTGGAGAGAGACACGAAAACATTCTTGCAACCTTTTGCATTTGCCTGATTTGACCGCGTATCCCTAACCATTGCAGAAAATTACGCACAATTCCTTGCATCCATTAGCTACCAGAAAACAACAATAACAACAACAACAAACAAACAATAAACTAAAAGTACCTGCTTCAGCTGCACACCCTCAGCATAGTTCATCACTGTGTAGTGTTTTTGGTAATCGTCATAGTGGTCCAAGGAAAAGGGCCTGGAAAGAAAAAACAAAACACCAGGTCCAGACAAAGAATTTATTATTTTTATTCAACCATTATTTAGCCAGGCAAGCAATTAAAAACAGATTCTAATTTACAAGTGCAGCCTGAACAAAGAGCAAATGCTCTTTGAGGTAGAAATGAACATACAAATATATAGCAGGTTCAGTGTTGTATATAAAACTATTGCTACGAACTGTAATTGTTTCAGAGTTTGAAAAATTGACGAGCAGAATTCTGCTTCTTACATCACAAAGCAAGGTGACATACGAAGTGAAGTCAATGAAAAGATTTGAAGGTCATTGAAGTTTTTTTTAGAGGTAGAAAATAGGAATTAGAAGCAGGATAAATCTGCTCCTTGGTTCAACTCTTCCACTCGTAAACGAAAACCATGTTCCCGAGAATTTTACATAAAATGTATCTTTTTCTTTGGTCAGTCACCCCAAATATCCTTAAAATGAATGGCCAGTTGAGGCGAAACAGGTACAGATGTGAAGTGACAACATATGAGGCACCTGTTAGCAAAGCGCAGCCAAAAGACGTCATAGGCGTAGAGACGCAACGGCTGCACGGAGCGCAACATCAACATGTAGCGGATGTCAAACTTGACCATCCCTACATCCTCCCTGTGGAACAACACTGGGTCTTCAATGTACTTACACACCACCTGCCCACAAAGGCAAACAGACACACGCATGCAATAAATATAAATGAATGAAAAGTGAGTAATATTTGGACATTTTTAAGACGAAACAGTGACATCAAGTGGTTACATTTCAGATTGCAGCACTCTTTCAACTACGGCCACGGCACACAAACCTGGATAACTCGTCCACCTTCATTGGTTTATTTGAGGACACCACTGTTCACCCTAACTACCAAACACGCTGTCAGGGAGCTGGATTGTCCACACCAGGCTTCCTTAGAAATATGGTGGTGCAAGATGGAAGCTAACTGAGAGCAAGACCCTTGATCTATGGATATTCTGATATAAAAATAAGAACCGTTGTAAGGGTAGGAAAACCAAATTACTTTTATCAATGTATTTGTAGTATATTAAGCTTTTACCAATCTAAAAAAAAATCATAAATCAGGCCAAATATTACACACTGGATGATTTTTTTTTTTTACCCCCCACAAAATATTGCTGGAAGTAACAGCATCATGACAGCAAAATATTACCTTCTGAAAAAATATCTGCAGTTCCGCTAAAACCATTCATGTCAAGCAAAAATCATCTCCCTCTCATTTCTTGTCTTTCTGTTTCAGGATGATTTTTTTCTGATACACTGCTTTTTTTGCACACACACACACACACACACACACACACACACACACACACACACACACACACACACACACACACACACACACACACACACACACACACACACACACACTTATATTTGATAGAAATCAGAAATGGTGAAAAATAAATTGTTCAATACCACAATATTGGACTGGTGCAAGTTAAAATGAAATTTTATCGCATGCATGTCCATAAGGGATCCTAAGAAGTCCCCAAATCACATCCCAGGATTTTACCGTGAACATGACCAGAGGGTTAAACATATTTTTAACCCTCTGGTCACAACTTTTTCAGATGATTTTTAAAGGCAGCTGGAGATCCTGCATCCTATTAAGTAGTCTGATAGTGAAGCTGTGGCAGATTTCAGCAGGGGAACAGGGGGATGTATCAAGCAAAGATGTTTTCGAGGATCGTTATAACATTGTGTTTTACTTGTGAACCTTAAACAAATGTGTTGGCACCTTGGGTGTACTCTCCCGCTGTCTGATGATGTAATCCAGGCTGTTGCTGATGTGTGTGTCCAACCCCCTGGCCAGATTCCAGGGCTTGCAGATCCAGTGGTTGTCCTCTCCTCTGAAAACAACAGCAGAAACAACAACTAAATAATCAATTCACTCAATTCTACTTTGACTTTTCTGCTTTGTTCTCTGTTTCCTTCATTTGTTTATGTATTCTATTTATTATATTATACAATGATTGTGTCTTACATTATATGACCAAATGTTAAGACATTAGCTTGTTTGTCTATTGTGTGCTGTTGGGGTTTGTTTTGTAGTTTGTCATAAATATTGTGGGTCACTGTTTGGTTTTAGTTTAGTGTTGTGTTCTCTTGGGGTGGGAAATAGTATGTTGTGAAGAATTGAAAATGAAAATAAAATTCAGCAGGGACAACTACATGAACGGCAGACATCAAACTGCACCCAGTCCTCAAACTACCTATTAACTACCTATTTGTCAAACTACACCAAGGAAGCAAACTGGACCCAGTGACCAAACTACACCGAGACGTCAAACTGCACCCAGTCACCAAACTACACCCAGACATCAAACTACAGCCATACATTAAACTAAACCCAGTCGTCAAACTACACCAACACTTCGAACTACAGCCAGACGTTAAACTATAGCAATACATTAAGCGAAACCCTGATGTCATTCCACAGCTAGACTGTAAACTACACACAATAATCAAACTACACCCAGTCATCAAGCTACAGCCAGACATTAAACTACAACCAGTCGTCAAACTACAGCCATCACGCTCATCACCCTAGCAACAATGTGTCTCACTCAGCGCTGCCCACCTCTGCTGCCTCTGCTGGTAATTCCTGATGAACTGCGGCAGCTCCGTCTGCAGGTTGAAGGTCTCCGGCAGCCAATCAGGAGACGGGCGGCCTCTGACCCTGCGAGCCACGGAAGCCAGGCAGTCCTTGACCGTGAGCAGGTTCTCGCAGGGGAACTGGTTGAGCATCACGTGAGGTCGCTCCTCACTCAGCTTCCTGTCAGAGGTCACAGATTATTTTCTGTTTTCTTTTTAAAAATCATAAAAAACAAGAAAAATGAATGGGATGAATGGACATTGGAATTTCTTCTGAGCTCAAACCAGTAATATTTAACGACTTGAGAGCGAAATTGCAACAGTTACTTTCAGGGTAAGTCTATTTTTAAGAAGCAGGGCCACATAAAGGAAATTGGGAATTTATTATTTTATTCATCACTAAAGCCGACTGAAAACAGACAGAGCGAGCGTCTGCCTGCGGAGGTGCAGTTCCACCACTGACCTGTAGTCTTTGATGTGATTGTAGTTCCATAAGATATCGGCCTCCTCCTCGTCCTCCGTCATCTGGAACCGTGAGTGTGTCAGGTTGTTTGTAACTTGGGACATTTGAGAGTAAACTCTGGGAGGGGGGAGAGGGGAAAGACAGAAAATCACACAGGATATTGGATGGTTTACTGTGTGAACAAGTTCAACTTCAGCTTCCCTGTTTTACAAACTGCTTTTTGTCATACACTGTTTTCAATGGGGTTTCCCCCCTGGTTTTTCAGTCTAACTGTATTAATACTCTCTTGAACAGGACATACTTTTTAAGTTCTATAGCAGACGAGTTTACACATCCTCACACCAATTGGATTTTCCCCTTCAAAAACCAACCTGAGTTTGAAGGGCCAGTGTGAATGCGCTTGAACTCTTCCATCACTTTAACAACACTAAGTAACAAAGATGATGCCCTCACTTATAAGACATTTTGACACTTATTTGGATGTGTAAATAATTTGTATAAATATTTTATATTCTTTATTTCTTTTTAATTCACTCTCTGCACTCTTCTTTAATTCTTCTCTGCACTGCACATGCCACTTTAACTGTGCTAACTACCCTATTTTGTGGAATAAATAAAGGAATTGTTATTCTTATTCTCACTTGAAGGTTTTATCTTTGGGGAAAGTGAACGGCTGGATTTCAGCAGGAAATTTCTCCTGGTTCTCCCGAACAATGGCCTGCAGAAGACAAAAAACAAATGTGATCTCCATGTTAAGATAAAAACAAATAAATAATTGAATAATAAATGAATTACAATGCACGGATGTGTGCGAAATTCTGCTGAGTATAGAACAAAAAAAAATTTTTTTTTTTTTTGAAATCAGATTTTTCCATTTGATGCACAGAAGATAGAAGATTCACTTGTGTATCTCTGAGCAATTAAAAAAATAAAAATAAATAAACACTGGTGAAAAGCAAATGTGTGTCCAGTTTTGTCATGTGTTACCTCCTGTGCCATTGACACATGAGGGTGGTTGTAATATTCAGTGTGTGGATCAGCCTCACCTCGTAGTAGGAGTCCGGGGGCTCGGAAGTTTGGCTGCTGATGCCTTCGAGTTCGGTAGGTATCCACGGTATCAGGCGGCATCGCCTCACCAGCGGGTCGGGCTCACCGTACGTGTAATCTCGAGTCACTTCATCTGCAGTTGCACGGTTACGATAACAAATCACGCAATGACATTCAGCATCATTTACCCAAACAAAACCAGGTGTGATAAAACATGCAGGTCACTGGAAACATTATTATCTGGCGTCTATTTATATGGGCAGTATATCAAGCATTTATACAGTCTATTAGAATAAAAGTCATTGGGTTTTCCTACCCTTACAACGGTTCTTATTTATATATAATAATATTCATAGATCAAGGGTCTTGCTCCCAGTTAGCTGCCATCTTGCACCACCATATTTCTAAGGAAGCCTGGTGTGGACAATCCAGCTGCCTGACAGTGTGTTTGGTATTTAGGTTGAACGCTGGTGTCCTCAAATAAACCAACGAAGGAGAAGAAGGTGGACAAGGTGTCTAGGTTTGGGTGCGCAGGCCACCGTAGTTCACTGGCAAGCTCGGGAGAGGGAGGGGAGAGTGAAAGATGCTGCAATCTAAACGGTAACCACTTGATGCTGCTGTTTCTTTTTCAAAATTTCCAAATATTACACACTGGACCTTTAAATTCAGCATCCATGCAAAACACCTTTAAAGCCAGGTGCAAAGGTTTACGTTACAAACAAAGTGCAGTGTACAGTGTATGTCTCTCTTGGTGTGTGTGTGTTTTTACCTCCTTCACTCAGGTCCCTCAGAGGCCAGAGGACAGAGTAGGCGATCTCGCCTTCAGTGTAGAAGAAGGGGGCCAGGCAGCAGCTGGGCTGGTCGGAATGCTTCACCTGGGACCCAAACTCATCCATGATGTACCACACTGGGACCCTCTCCTCGGCAGACTGCACACACACACACACACACACACACACACACACACACACACACACACACACACACACACACACACACACACACACACACACACACACACACACACACACACTAAATGAATGTAGATGAAGCACAACATGTCTGTTGAAAATTAACAAAAGCGTTGAAACAAAATGTCTTTGAAGCCCCATGGTGTTTAGCTCTTTAATGAGATTACTATTCAGTGGGCCAGATTAAAAAGTTTCACGGGCCGCATATGGCCCTCAGGCCGTAGTTTACCCACACCTGTATTGGCCCGTTTGCCAGAAGCTAATGCCAGAACCTTGATGAACAAAGAGATTGCGAGCGGAGGCTTGGCACTCACCCCCAGGGAGAGTTGATATGTCTGGTTGTACTTCCACATGTGCTCCATAACCACCTCCACTGTGTCTGGGTCCGGGGCCTCACCGTGGAAGTCTACGCCCATGAGGGCGGCCATTCTCGGGAGCAGGCCGGGAACCTGCTCCAGCTGCTGCCGGGCGTATTCCATACGGTACGTCCAGGCGTGGTCCACCAGGAAAACACTGCAGGGATGCAAACAACAGAGGGACACTGAGCTTTACCTTGGGACTGTGGTAGTTTTAACTTGAGTATCTGTTTGGTGCGAGCAGAAAAGACACCCTGATAATGACATCAGAACATCAGTCTTCTGTATGATGGACACTTACAGTTGGCAAATATACAAAAACAACCTCAAGCAAGTAGGAGGTTGCATTGCCACCTGCTGTGAGATAAGTTGTCAATTTGTTTACCCGTAAAAAGAACAACTCCATATTGGGATATCTGCAAGACAGGAGACAGACAGTTTTGAACGTCTGGATTCCATAAAACCGCGTGGACTCCGTCACATCTTGGGTTCATCGTGGGCTGATCGAGGGTTCATCATGGGTTTTCATCATGGGTTGACCAAGGGTTCATTGTCAGTTCACCATTGGGTGTTGTTGTTGTGTTTTGCTGTGATAATTTTGGATGACCACAGGTTGCTGTACAATTTTTTCCATCTATCAGTAAACCTGCAAGAAATGACTCTGCTTTGCCTTATTTCAACTGAGAACTGATTAGTCAATGGCTACGAACAAGCAATTGAACATTAGTTGACCCGGAGGACCCGGAAACACCTGCACTGGCCCCGAGTCTTTCCTGGGCGCAAAAGGACCCAACTGTGTAGCCCAGGGGTGTCAAACTCAAATACACAGTGAGGTCAAAATGTAAAACTTGAACAAAGTTGCTGTCCAACATTGATATTTATTGAAATAAATCTTCCTCCAGATATAACAGAGAACCTTTTTATATGCAAACAAGTTTTGATTCAACCTGAATATGGAACAAGCAAAGCTCAAGACTATACAATAAACTTAAACTCAATATTGCACATAAGCAAAATTTAATTTCCAATAAAACAAAATATTATTAAATATATTATTTTTAAAAGCAACCTTTTCCACAGGCTAATAACAACAATAAACCAATTAAGTCATAATAATGTCCTTCAATGTACATCCTGTCTTGATTGAGCAGAGCATTCTGGGATTTGTAGTAATAGCGGTACATATGCTTTATAGTAGCAGCGGGCCAGCTCTTGTAGTGGGTTTGTATTGCCTTGTGGGCCAGAGTTGGACACCTATGGTAGCCTCTAGCAGTGGTTCTCAACCGGTGGAGTCTCAGCACCCATATACTTTTCGCAACCCAAATTTATTCCACAAAAATATAAACGCTAGCCCACTTCCTATCACATCTAGTAAATAAATTATTGAAAAGATTGAATTGAATTCCGTGTCATGCAAAATGAATGCCCAACATTTTCTCCATAAATATATATATTTTGAAATCCCTTTTTTAAAAAAAAGGGAGACTTCCCACGGAATATCGACCCGATTAGTATACTTGTGCGACCACTTTTGGGTTGCGACCCACAAGTTGAGAAATGCTAGTCTACAGATTACGTACTGATAAAGTACGGTTGTAGCATCTGCAGTTTGCTGTAGCAGTCAGAGCAACTGTTATGACTTCTTCCATATGAGGTTTGTTTGGGTAGAGACAAAAGAAGAATTCTAAGGACGAGTATTTACGGATCTCTCATATAAAGAAGAAGAAACTTGGACGGAAAGAATTTTATGACCTTATGGTATATGGCTTATATGACCTATGCCTTATGTTTAATGACATACCAGATGTAAAAACTAGGGTTGCACCAAGACCACTTTTTACAGAACCAGAGTCAAGTACGAGTACTTGCATTTCAGTACACACCGATTGCGATACTGAGTACTTAATAAGGCCATTACACATGATAGAATTACTTTGATTTTCTTTGTAATTTTTCCACAGATGTTCTGTTATTTGAACAACATTATTCAACATGTTTTTCGAGAACCAGTTTCACTGCAGTACAAAGACAAATTTAACACAAACTTGTCACATACATACATATACAGCTGTATCGGTGTCTTGGTATCGGCACGTGTTTTATGAGTATGAATAAAGTACTCAACAGTGGTATCAGTACTGATACCCAATACAGTAAAAACGATTGCTGGTTCCAAAGCCGAGGTTGTTCAAGCCAAAGATCAAGTAATGCTTTGACGTCTTGACAAATTGGTTTCATTACTTGAGCTCGATTGGTTGGTAAAGAATAAACCTTGCTTATTTATGTATAAGAGGGCTTTCTCACAGATCTTACAGATGTGAGGAGGCTGGAGCTGCAACTTTGGTCTCCCTCAGGTAAATGTGGGTACCTGAGTGACACTCAACTTTTGCCCTTTTTTTAAAAAAATAAATGCATTCCTTCCTCACCGCTGCAGAAGAAACTACACATACTTTCATTGCATTCCCATGTCATTTTCATTGGCGCAAGTGGTCCCGATCAAGACACAAATACATATTGATGCCAGAGCAACGTTAATGTTAATACAGCTGATTTGGCGTTAAATAAATAAGACTTTATTGATTGATTAATTTAGAAAAAAAATATAGGGAAAGATGTGCAAGTTTTGTAGACAAATTTGCAAGTTTTGTAGACAAATTTGCAAGTTTTGTTAACAGAGGGCAGTTTTCAGTTTAGCACAAAAATAAAAGTTGTGATGCAATTTGTTTTTTGTTTTCATGTATCATTTTCTCACTGGTCAAACAGACCATTTTATCATGAAAATTCACCGCCTCACCTGTTTGGCTCTGAAGCCGACAGTCCACTGTCGCGGGTCACCATCACTTTATGTCGCACATTTGGTCCTGGGTTGTTGTTGTTGTTCTTCTCCTCCTCCTCCTCCTCTTCTTCCTCCTCCTCTTCATCTTGATATTGCATGATTCCAAAAACCTCCCCGGCATCATAAATCTGTGGTACGGTCAAGAGTGGAAATTCAACGTTTTTACACAACACCAAACCTCCTCCTTGGAGAATGTGAAAGTTTAGAGTTTGTCATTATAACACAATTTACATTTAAATCGGACTAATATTTTGAGATGCTAGATCAGAATTTTCTGAAATTGAGTCAGGGGTCTCCTGGGTTCTTGCATCATTAGCCTGGAGTGGAATCTTCCGGTGATAACTCAGAAAAAAATCTGAAATCATGTAGATTCAACAACAACAAAAAAAAAATCTACATATTTGGAGGAACTTTATTTTCAAACGCAACATGACCATTCTCTGAAAGCGACTGAGAGGTCTCCGTAGGGTCTTGCACTACCGTCTCCGTAGGGTCTTACACTAGCATCTTGAAGTGGAATCTTTTTCAATTAATTCCGTAAAGTTAAAAAAAAAAAAGAAAAAAGATTATTCTTAAAAAAAAAAAAAAAAAAAAAAAACTTAAAAAAAAAAAAAAGAATAATTACGTTCTTACACTCAAGAACGCTCGTTCGAGATGTAATTAAGACGAGGATGAGATCTGACTGTGTCGGAATGTTCTTTTCTGCTGCGTTCTAACTCTGAGTGTCAGAAAAGTGAACGTCTCACGACGAGAACGTTCCGTGGGAAGACGCCGCGAGCGGAAGGTGGTGGCGGCGGCGGCGGCAGGCAAACCTCGTCCACGATTTTGCGATGGAGGCTCCTCCAGTAGAGCTCCGGCAGGCCGCAGGACCGCAGCGCCGCGGCGTGAAGGGCCACAAACACGGCGAACTCCTCGTCCTCATCCCCGTTCAGAACCGCTGCCATGTTCGTTGACATGGATGGAGCACGATAAATTCACGTGGTGGAGGACCGTGACACTCTGACGATTCAACCACGAAGAGGTTGTTGCCAGAGAGATGGGGCTGCGGTGCATTCTGGGGGATTTTGTTAAAGGGGAACCACGCAACTCTCCCTCGCCGCAGGGCCACATACAGGCAAACAACCATTCACACTCACATGCACACGCACACCTACGGACAGTTTAGAGTGTTCAATTTATCTCAAATTTCCCGGAAAATGTGCGTTTAGTCAGTGCGTTTATTTTTTCAGCGTGCACGGGTAAGGTGAGGCCCCAAGGTAACTTCTTGCTTGGAGCCCCAAGAGACCCTAGCACCGCCTCTGCCCTCATACATGTATGAGGGAGAGTATATATACTCTACATATATACTCTTCCCATATCATGGGAAGAAGATAACACGACGCTGAAGTTGGCACCACATTCGCCGCGGTACTTCGGTTTCGATTCCCCCTAAAGAAATTCCGACATTTGACCGCTAGATGGCTGTGCTTATCTCAACACGTTTCAACATATACAATTCAGCGAATCATTATGTCTATGTTGAGGTGGATTTTCCCAAAATTATACAGTAGAAATAGACATGTGAGGTATCATTGTAAAGCCTAGGAGCTCGACTATCACAATAAGTTGACATATTTCACGGAAAATTATTTTTGGCCTTTTTGGGGGACTCCAAAGTTGACAACTTTGCCATTGACATTATGATATTTTTCATTTTTTCAGGTGGATTATTTCAAAAACTATACAGTAGAATTGGACATGTGATGTATCATTGTAAAGCCTGGGAGCTCTACCCTTATAACCAGGGGCCATATTTAACGGGAAATCGTTTTGGGCCTGTTTGGGGGACTCCAAAGTTGACAACTTTACCACTGACATGATATTTTTCAGTTTTTCAGGTGACAAAGCTGAAGACCGCATTCGCCGCGGTGCTTCTTAGGTTTCGATTCCACCTTAAAAAAAAATAAATCTGTAATTTGACCGCTAGATGGCTGTGCTTATCCCAAAACTATTCAACATATAATTTAATCATAATCATTTTGTCTATGTTGAGGTGTATTTTTTCCCCCCAAAATTATACAGTAGAAATGGACATGTGAGGTATCATTGTAAAGCCTAGGAGCTCTACTTATATAATCAGTTGACATATTTCACGGGAAATCAATTTTGGCCTTTTTGGGGGGACTACCGTGATGTCAATGGCAAATCTGTCAACTTTGGAGTCCCACGTTGGCTAACTTCAGCCTTAACCCTAACCCTAATGCCATGCTAGTATAGGAGGGTCAAAGGTCAACTATGTCTGAGAAACATGAGGCCACTTGCTGCTTCATTAGGAGCCTCTCAGAAACACCCACTTCAAAGTTGTGGCTTCTAGCGCATGAGGTTCCACAGTAGAAAAGGACATGTGAGGTATCGTTGTAAATTTCATTGGAAAACATAGCAATGTCCCCTTTCTAAAGTGAATCCGTTAATTATAAATATCATTGTCTTATTTTAATCCTAAAATCAAAAGTTCTTTTGGATTATGCAGTTTTTTTTAATATGATAAAGAGATGTTGCACATGCAGCTCAGGCAATATTTCTACGAGCACCCTCAAAACAAGCCCAAAATACTCAAAGGCTGAAATTGCTGCATTATGTCTTAACCCACACTTGTCTTGGCCATGGCAAAGTCAATAAAGTCAAGTAAATGCTTTATTTTGATTGAAAGCTTATTGTGTTGTTAACGTGTTCTGAACAAATCTTTCACTTTATCAATTAATTACACTATCTGGTCAGCCTTGCAGTTGGAGGAGATGGAGGAGGAGGAGGACTAAGAAGAGAAAGATGATGAGGAGGGAGGTACTGGTGAAAGTAGGAGAGGAACGGTCATTGGTTTTTCCCTGACACCCAGTAGGGGTGAGGTTCCAAACTTACAGTACTATACACTATATATACATGTAACCAGGTGTAAAATGAATGTGTTTATCGTTTTGGTTTTCATGTTAGATGTCTGATTGCGTTTGAATGCAACCCTCAGCAATGTGAGGCATCTAGCCCTCAGCAGCCAATCAAAAATCACGCAAGGTAGGTTCAGCCTGTTGGCGCGGATAAGAAGCACTGCCGCACTGCTCTTCCGGTTTTTCTCTCCTGGTCGAAGCGAGAGGAGAGAAAGCACAGTAGTAATCGAACACGAGGAGGAGGTAGTGATGGCCAATCGAGGCTTTGTTGAAGCTTCGACACTTGTTTCAAAAAATGGTTCATTTCTCGAGGCTTCAATGACACAGTGCTTGAGGAAGTGCAATGGAAACGTGTTCATTGTTTCACAGGTTGTTTGGGATTTGATTCACCATGCATTCTTGTTGGACAACACTGCATGGTTGTATGGTTCAATGCTGACACAATAAAATAAAAATGAAAAATGAAGACAATGTTTCTTATTTGGCACGACTGAGTGTAGTAGACTATAGCTCTATACTTAGCCTGACAGTTTGTGCAATGAATTATATTATATCCTAAAACAAGACTAAATAGCCCATAGTTTAAAAATATGTTCAATACTAAGTGTTCAGTGGGTCAGATGTCAAATGTGATCTATTTAAAATGTAGAATAGATGAGCTAAATGACACATATGCAATACGCATTGATGGGAATCGAACCGTCGCCTCAGTCTTGCAAGTCCAAGATTGTCATAATGTACCAAAAACCCAAATCACACTCCGTTTTTTTCATCTCAACTGTTTGAGTAGCGTTAATGTCTACACACCGTGATTCCACATCAACTCCCACCAATTTGCATGTTACAGCGCTTACGTCAACTGTTGCAATTGATTTTAAATGTTATAGAATATTTAGTACTGAATGCAACACTGTCAAACCAAACCTCTGTCGGTCAATTCTTAATTGATTTCGAAAGCTCAACTCAGCTCTGAGTCGATAGTGGTAGGGTTTTGATACTTCATGAAGCAGTACACTGGTTTATACGTCATCAACCATGTGATTCTTCCTAACCAAAACAGCACTTCTGACTGACAGAAGGCATAGAAAAATAGAAAAATAGGACTGTATCGCAATTTTCTGTTTGACTGCACTAGATGATTGTATGGTTTCCAGTGTAATAATAGTAATAATAATAATAATAATAATAATAATAATAATAATAATAATAATAATAAGAAGAAGAAGAAGAAGAAGAAGAAGAAGAAGAAGGATGATGATGATGTGATCTACAAATAGACTGTATTTTTTATTTTATTTTATTTTTTTAACATGAAACTGGTGGAAATACAAGTTATATTATGGATTTTGACCATGTATGTTGACCATGTATGTTTTGGAGTTCATTGAAAGAGGCTAATATATATATATGAATATATATATATATACACATATATATATATATATATATATATATATATATATGTATATATATATATATATATATATATATATATATATATATATATATATATATATATATATATATATATATATATATATATATACACACTATATTACCAAAAGTATTTGCTCACCCATCCAAATGATGAGAATCAGGTGTCCTAATCACTTGGCCTGGCCACATGTGTATAAAATCAAGCACCGAGGCATGCAGACTGTTTTGACAAACATTTGTGAAAGAACGGGTCGCTCTCAGGAGCTCAGTGACTTCCAGCGTGGAACTGTCATAGGATGCCACCTGTGCAACAAATCCCGTCGTGAAATTACCTCGCTCCTAAATATTCCACAGTCAACTGTCAGCTTATTATAAGAAAATGGAAGAGTTTGGGAACAAGAGCAACTCAGCCAGGAAGTGGTAGGCCACGTAAACTGAGGGAGAGGGCTCAGCGGATGCTCAGGCGCATAGTGCAAAGAGGTCGCCCACTTTCTGCACAGTCAATTGCTGCAGAGCTCCAGACTTCATGTGGCCTTCAGATTAGCCCAAGTACAGTACGCAGAGAGCTTCATGGAATGGGTTTCCATGGCAGAGCAGCTGCATCCAAGCCATACCTCACCAAGTGCAATGCGAAGCGCCGGATGCAGTGGTGTAAAGCACGCCGCCACTGGACTCTAGAGCAGTGGAGACGCGTTCTCTGGAGTGATGAAGCACGCTTTTCCATCTGGCAATCTGATGGACGAGTCTGGGTCTGGAGGTTGCCAGGAGAACGCTACATTTTGGACTGCATTGTGCCAAGTGTGAAATTTGGTGGAGGAGCAATTATGGTGTGGGTTGTTTTTCAGGAGTCGGGCTTGGCCCCTTAGTTCCAGTGAAAGGAACTTTGAATGCTTCAGGATACCAAAACATTTTGGACAATTCCATGCTCCCGACCTTGTGGGAACAGTTTGGAGCGGGCCCCTTCCTCTTCCAACATGACTGTGCACCAGTGCACAAAGCGAGGTCCATAAAGACATGGATGCCAGAGTCTGGTGTGGATGAACTTGACTGGCCTGCACAGAGTCTTGACCTGAACCCGATAGAAGACCTTTGGGATGAATTAGAGCGGAGACTGAGAGCCAGGCCTTCTCCACCAACATCAGTGTGTGACCTCACCAATGCGCTTTTGAAAGAATGGTCAAATATTCCCATAAACGCACTCCTCAACCTTGTGGACAGCCTTCCCTGAAGAGTTGAAGCTGTAATAGCTGCAAAAGGTGGACCAACATCATATTGAACCCTATGGGTTAGGAATGGGATGGCACTTAAGTTCATATGTGAGTCAAGGCAGGTGAGCAAATACTTTTGGTAATATAGTGTGTATATATATATATATATATATATATATATATATATATATATATATATATATATATATATATATATATATATATATATATATATATATACATATTTATGTTTTGTATGTTTCAATGTATAAGGTGAAATCACAAATTATATGAGTGGCTACTTCAACTGCTATCTTTGTGTCTGTCTCTCTCCCTGTAGCTCATTGTAATGGCTCCTTACAAATCTGGTGACCTCTGATCGATCTGGTCCAAGTTTTTTTTAAGTGTAATACACTTAAACTATAAAGTTGGTTACATACATTACACATGTTGTTAGGAATGATAGGGGGTTGTACTTCCTTTTTTCTTTCCTTCCCTTCTTTTCTGTATTTTTTTGGGGGGGGGGGGGGGGGGGGGTTGAGGAGTTGTGGCGTTGTGGCTCAGTTGTGGGCGCAGTATTTCATGGAGGTGTACGCACCAGGGTTCATCAATCGATGCAATCAGACTCAGGTGCGAGTAGTGAAGCGACGCTGCCAAGCAAGACACTGCAACCCACGCCACGACCACAGACTTTTCCCGTTAGACCCGTCCTGGATCCATTTTAATAAAAAACCTGAACCTCAACCCCAGACGGAGCTCGTCGCTCGCCGGGAGCAGCGACTCGAAGTCGCGCCAACCACCTCAACCACCTTGCCACACCAGTAAACTGACCCCCTCACTCAGTTTTCTCCTGGTGAACCAGTCCTTTCCGTTTCTGTTCCCCTTTTTCTTTGTTTTTTCCCCATCTTCTAGCACACTCCAGGTTAGGACTAGCTTTGTTTACAATCCCTAGACCTGTCTAGTCCGTAACAATGTCCATGTGTACTATATAGTTTTTGAAATAATCCACTTGAAAAATGAGAACTATCATAATGTCATTGGTAAAGTTGTCAAATTTGGAGTCCCCCCAAAAGACCAAGTGCAGCTAACATCGCCAGCACAGACTGCTTCATTTAAATGTATTGCATGTTGTTCCTGTTTCCTAACACAAAGGCTCTGAACATCTAGCAAAGAATTTTTCAGATACTACAAACGTAACAAAAAGAACTTGCAGAATGTTATTGCAATGTTTCGAACCTAGACCTTTGTCAAGCAAAATTATGTACGTTGGTCACGTGTCCGGGCATTCTTGGTTAGTTTAATTTTGTTGGTTATTCCCTTCCGACGCACCGGCAGCGGAAATAGATGTGCGAAGATACTACAAAAGTAAAAGCACTGTGTCAGTACTACTGACACAACTCCCAAACTCAAGTAAAAGTAAGAAAGTAGAGGTTCTGAAATGTACTTATATAAAAAGTGAATATATATATATATATATATATATATATATATATATATATATATATATATATATATATATATATATATATTTTCCATTAATAAAACAATACATCAGTTTGTAATTTTGCAAAAATTTTCTTTCAACAGTTTTATTTCTCTTAATATAGTACAATACACTAGTTATGACCAATGAGCCATTATTGGATGTTTTAATAACAGTTTTAAGCACAATAATTTATATTATTTTCGACACAATTTTTTCTCTGTGCTGAAAACGTGGGCAGGGGCAGTGAGATCCGGGGAGAGTCGCCGGTTCATCGCAAAGCCACAAGTAGGACACATGGTGCCACACATTCACGCACACCTCCAGACAATTTAAAGGTTCCCTACTTGCCTCACATGCATATTTTGGACTGTGGTAGGAATTAAACAACTATAAATTCCATTAACCACAATATTTTAGAGAGAATATAATAAATGTTCTCTGTAGCTTTCTGTGGAACAATAAAAAAGAAACAGCCCTTTGCCTCCTTCAAGTTTTTATTCATTCATCCTAAAAGTTATAAATTCGACAATAAATCAAATAAACGTAAATATTAGCTTGGTAGTCATTCAAACTTTCAGCCTATGAATTTTTATCCTTTGGACTTGTTTTAAGATATTTGAGCAAAGATATCAAACCGAAGATCATTTGGTGTTTATAACACACTGCATAAAGTAAGCTACAAATAGAATTAAAAAAGAATAAAATGGGACATTATGACAAAGCAACCAGCTGACTTAAAAAAAATATATAATCAGGATGGCAAGAAAAAGTTAAAACACACTTCCAAACATATATTGTGTAGATATACATTTCTAAAGCCACTCCTTTTATTTTTGGAAGTTTTTCCAAAAATAAAGCAAATAAGTGAATCAGTTTCATTTTATCCTTTTCACTTGAGATTTTTTCTTTCTCCGCTAATTTGGTTCACCTGTGACGGAAAATAATTTCTGAGAAAAGTTTGATGACGCTGCAGTGCAATTCTGCAGACTGACTTTGTGCTTTCCATCATTAAATCCACTGAGTTTATTTTGGCTGATGATGTTGAGAGAACTGATTTGTAAGCATCATATGTCCAGGTGCCTTTTGAAATGTTTCACACGAGGCAGAAACGACAAACATGTATCTTATAAGAGGAAATGGTGACAACTTCTTTCCTTAACAAAAAAAAAAAAAAATTAAAAAAAATCAAAATAAATAAAATAAAACAAAATACAAACAGCACATCTCAAGGTCCCTGTCATTTCGCCTATCATCAGGCTTCTGTGGAAATATTGCACATGGTTCAATTCTATCTTCACCACTATACAGCAGCACTGAGTCAGTTACTGTTTGCTACTCATTGAGTCAAGAGAAAATCCCTGAATCTGACCTTTCAGCAGATATTCTGCCAAATCAATCAGCTCTGTGCAGTTGTTTGTCAGTCAAATTATTCTTAGTGTCATGTGTCCAGACCTGCTGTTTTCTAAGGGGAAATTTTCCTTAAAGCAAAAGAAACTAGTAGAAGCATAGTACATAGCAGTCAAAGCAAAGGGGGCTTTGAACATTTTTACAACAGTTGATTGGATGATTCATATATATTTATATGTGTGTATATATGTACAGTTATACATCTTGATATATAACTGTACTCTACTATAACTGAATTACCTTTTTAATGCCATACCACAAAGAAGTGCATGACCCTTTTAAAAAAAGTTCTAGCATTTTCCTCAAAACTGGGATGATACAGTATAGTACGTATAGTACAGAGGCAGAAGAAGAAGAAGGTCTCAGCTCAGCACAGTCTTGGTCATATCTCTTTTGGTCCTGTTGTTGTCGTCTCTGGTCTGTTCTGGTCTCTGTGTTAAAGTGTTAAAGGGGCAATACGTGATTTCCGTTGTTGTCAGAAAGACGGTAAGAGAAAATTGGAATGCAAAGCTCAAGTTTTAAAACTTAAAAAAATAATAAACAAGAGATAATAAACTAGAATTTGCTTCTTAGCAAATTCTCCTCCCCCTCTATCATCTTTTCATGGTGTTACTTGTTTGTTACTCTGCACTGTAGTACTCCTGAGGCATCAGACCTTCCTCAGAGTACCCCCTCCAACTTTACATTTTGAGAAAGCACTCTTTGGCATTGCTCCACACTTGTATTCCCTGCAGGAACACAGAACAAAGAGTAAGAATTAAAATTCGGAGCCAATGTGCGCTGCCGAGTCCCGCTCGTGTGCTGCTCCGTACCTTCTTGCACATGCCGATCTGCATGACGGCAAAGTTGACGAGTGCCTCCCGCAGGTCCCTGTCCTTCTGCTCCTTGAAGTGTTGCATGTCCACCCAGGCCTTCTCAACGTGCTCTCTGCAAGAGAACCAACCCAACAACGCTCACACACAGCACCCATCACAATGTTGCGGTACAGTAAAAGCTGTTAAAGGTCCAGTCAGTGTGAAACATTTGGCTTGATTTCTGATTTTTATATTTGTAAAAACTTAACATACAGCCCATAAATACATTAAGGAATTGTATACTCGCAGTACAATAAAAATCATTTTGTTTTTCTACCCTTATAACAGTTCTCATGATTATATGCATATAAGAATATCCATAGATCAAGGGTCTTGATCCCAGTTAGCTGCCATCTTGCACCACCACATTTCTAAGGAAGCCTGGTGTGGACAATCCTGCCGCCTGACGTGTTAAGTAATTACGGTGAACGCTGGTGTCCTCAAATAAACGAACGAAGAAGAAGAAGAAGGTGAATGAGGTATCCAGGTTTGTGTGAGCAGGCCACTGTAGTTCACTGCCAAGCTCAGGAGAGGGAGGGCGAGCGAAAGACGATGCAATCAGAAATACAACCACTTGAGGTTGCTGTTTCTTCTTCAAAATCTCCAGATAATACACACTGGCCCTTTAAGGAAAATGCTAAAACAATTACTAACGCAATAAATACCTGAGAGGAGCAGAGGTCACATTGTGAAAAGTGAACAACCAAGAGGTGAAGACCAGAGAAAGGTCCATTCTGAATTATAACCCCCACCAGAGCAAAAGTGAGCCCAACACCACCCCCACCCAACCAAACCAGGAGGCCAGGAGCTCACTGGGATCAGCAAGAAGCAGCAGAGCAGGAGACCACGTCTGGACACAGAGCACAGTCCTCTGGCTCATCAGTGCCGAGGAGAACAGACCTAACACTGGAATGTGTGCTGTGACATGCAGTGAGGTTTGTGGCTGGTGAGGCACTGACACAAGAATCAGATTTACAAATATATGAAGCCAACAAAGTAGACTATTCACCATTTGATCTGTAATAGAAAGATTTGCAATGAACCGCGATTCAGGTCACAGTCGTCCTGTCAGCCATGTTAGAAGCCTTTATTTATTTATTTATTTATTTTATTGCGGTCCATGGCGAAAATGCTTTTTGGGCCTAATGGTATTGTTTTCTTATTTTTTATTTTTTTGCTGCAGTACTACGAGTGGCCACAGGGAAAAACGAGGTGCCGCCATATTGACAGTGCAGTATCCAGTTATTGATGCTTACTCTGCAGCTACAGAGAAGCATCAGAGCGTCTGGGCTCACGACTGCCCCCTACCTGGAGGCAAGAGAACTGCCTCCCTCACCCAGCGCCTCTTCACTGCCGTTGTGATATTGCTGGGCACACGAAACAGGTCACACACATATATTATACCAATCAGCTAAAATATGGATAGTCGAGGTTTGGGGGGAGGGGATGCATGTATCAAAAGTGTTTGAAACATTTGGTTGCTGAACTACAGAGAGACAGTGACACACTCTCACTGCATGGCAGAGCACCGTGTCTTCCCCATAATACGGAAATGCAAAAAAAATCAGCAAATTCTAATTATATTAATAGTAAATAAGTCATAAAATAGCTGTATTTCATCTTCATCAGTTTCAGTTTTATTATACATATCCCATGGTATATTCCTTCCTCCTATGAGGTGGCTCACCAAAACACTCCCTCCATCTGCTGCTGCTCCGGCCCCATCAGTCAAATTTTAAAACCCATTGTGGCCCACCAGTCAGAAGGTTTGTCCCTCCCTGGACTATGCAGACCTTTCCAGACCTTTCCTGACTTTTCCTGACCTTTCCAGACCTTTCCAGACCTTTCCAGACCTTTCATGACCTGTGCTTCCACACAACATAAAAAGTCTTAGTTGCTGATAATGACATGGCCGTTTCATCTATATCATCCGCTTCCCGTGTTCCTTTTTAATTCACTCTTTTTTGTAGTTCTTCTCTTTGCACTGTACGTGCTGCAATAATTATGCAAATTTCCCCAATGAGGGATAAAAGGCATTCTCATTTACTTGTTTGAAAGCTAATGGGCGTGCCGCGATGACTGACAAAACAAGGCGGAGCCCCAGTCCGTCGGAGACCTTTTGCATTGCAGTTTAATTGCTCTCTATAAAAACGCTGCTGCACTAAACCCTGCTGGTCCGATGGTGCCTTCCTGCAGGATTGAAGAGCAAAGATCTCCAGAGCCTTTTGGAAGCAGGGACAAGGTTTGTCTTATATGTACCAGTTGGATTTGTAACTCACTCGCACTCGAGGGTTTTCTCCTTGACGACATCTTCGCCCTCAGCTATCAGCTCCTCCAGTAGCTTCAGCCTGGCCTCCCTCTGCTCGGGAGCCTCCTGGCCAAACAGCTTGCTGGTCATGCCCTTCAGGGAGAACGTCCGCACAATCTGCACAGGGACAACAAAACAGTGCTGCCCAAAAAACGTTGCTTTCTTTAAAAAACTAAAAACTAAAAACAACCTTGCGTATAATCTGAGATGATAAAAAAAAAGGTGTACTGGTAATTGAGCACGTACAAGAAACTACAATAAATACTTCATACCCCAGTAGCCAGCTCATCACGCTGCTGCTTCTTGGAGATGAGGTCCTGTGACGCCACCTCCAGCTCAAACTGGGTGAGCTCGTGTTTCCTGCAGACAGCTCTGCAGGCGGAGAAAGGTAAAAAGTATATTGTATAATAGAATCTAATGGAAAAAACTAGAGAGAGAAATACTGCACAGTAAAAATACTTTTATTTTCGTCAGTTTGTGAACTTAAAGAAACCCGCCTCAAATATTCCTCAAATAAAGCAATACTTAGTATATTTATTATCTAATATGTATTTGAAAACCAAACTAAACTAAAAACATATCAACCCTAATGGTCATGTAGATATACTGTATTCATTTGAAGATTTTCCATATTAAAATGCTCTAATACTTCCCTTCAACATGTCTTAGAGTAGCGTCCACATTCTACATTTATTGCCTCACTCTTGCTAAGTTGCTACAGCTCAATGCTTCCAGATGCAAATGGCCACAAGGTAATGATGCGCAGCTAATATTAGCTGACAGAGCTAACAGTCATTGTGTTTTATCTCTTCCCCAAAGCAGGTTAAAGAGCCGCTACTGCAGCGACCCTTTGGAAAGTCTAAATGCAGGATTTTGGTAAAGAAAGAAAATTAGAGAGAAAACTTGAAGCGCTACGTTTAATAGAAACGAACTGCTGCTCTTAATTGGTCTGCAGTAGGGAGGGACCCAAAACTCACCAGCTGATGGCAGCAATGCACCATAGAAAAGCGTTTGCTGTCAACGTGTTTCCCTGTGGCCGCCAGGGGCGGATCTAGGATTCTACGAGATCAGGGGCTTAGCCCTGAGGGTGCAGATGTCAGTTCGTCGGGAGGGGGGGTGGGGTCTTTTTCCCAGAATTGTTCTCTTTTTTTTCACCACCTGTCCCAGGAAAAATAAAATCTCTCCAGGGACACGATTTGTCCCATTTTTTAGAGAAAATGACAAAACCTCATCTGATTTCCGTCTGTGGTCAAGGCTGCTTTCCTGCGCATGCTGCCACTCTGGTGAATTCCAGTACTGCACATTATACTCAGACCAGCTCAGAAGCGAAATCCGGGGCTCTTGAGAAAACATCCGGGGCTTGAGCCCAAGTAGCCACTCCCAACACCCCGCCACTGGTGGCCGCACATAATTATTACACTGTAGTATCTGAATCTATGCATATGACATCATTTGAACTTATGTGTATGGCCTGATGTGAACTCAGCAGTGAACCTGCTGCACTTCTTCCCTAAGGGCGTCTCAGGGTCCATATATGGTCTTGTTGTTGCCAACGGCCACCAAATTGAAACCAGATGGTCATTGGGGGTGCAACTATGGAATGTATACATTCTCCTCCACTCCCAGCATCTTCCTCCCTGGTTGCTGGGAGGTATAAAAGGTGATGTCAACAAAGCATCATCGGAGTTAATCACATCTGGCCCAGAGACATCCCCAGGCTTTCCATGGTGCCTGTCTGACTTTTGACTTCTTTGAAATAAACCAGTTTTTATACAACTAAGTCTGTGTCAGTGAAGACTCCTTCAACATCTACATCACCTGAATCCACCAGAAGAATTCACCACAACACTATATCATTATATATCATATTTCACGCCAAACATAGCAATAGAGAGTGATTTAGTTGATATCAAAATAGAGGTTGCTTTCGAGAAACCCTCTTGCTCATGTTTTTGAACTGACAAAGGTAGTAGTTGCGTATCCACAGTGAATTTGTTCCCTACTGGATTGATCTTTTTCTCCACTCTTTACCCTCTTAAACCACTGATTTTACTCCCTGGTGGAAACGGTCAACGACAAGCAAAGACGTTTCCAAATTGTGTCTTACCGCAGAGCTTCCGCATAGGAGAGATACTCCTTGATTTGGTCCGCATAATGTTCTTCCTCCTCTAAGATATCATCTATAGAAGCTGCATACCTGCAATTCGTAATGGTAAACAAACAGAAACAAATGTATTGCTGAGCAACAGTGGCTAGCTTAGAAGACCCCAGTGTCAGTCACTGATCAGGACTGGGCAGAGGTCCAGCCACAATAGTATTCATAGTATCACAATTGCAGGTCATGCTACAATATTATTACAATATGCAAAATATTGCAAAATATACAG
Source organism: Nelusetta ayraudi (assembly GCF_046127955.1). Classification (NCBI taxonomy): domain Eukaryota; kingdom Metazoa; phylum Chordata; class Actinopteri; order Tetraodontiformes; family Monacanthidae; genus Nelusetta; species Nelusetta ayraudi. The sequence continues at coordinate 6,001,254 of NW_027466185.1, read as the reverse complement.
TGATTTTTGCATTTAAAAAAAGTCATTCAGTAAAATGTTGCCAGCACCTGGTTCATGGTGTGAAAAAAAGAAAGAAGCGTTGTTTTGTCTCAACTAAACTGAACAGCAAATCACAAGCGGACTGCAATAAATTCCCGTTGTTAAATGTGCCTGTCACTTCATAATAGGTTAGAAAAAAAAAAAAAGATGAGCTGACGCAACATAATGCAAAGTAACATAGATTACACATATTTTTTTTGGCAACAAGTCACCACACATTAAAAAACACACAGATATAAAAAGTTTAAAGGAAAAAGATTTGCAGCCAACTATTCTGTAGAAAATGTGTTTTTTTATACAATATGCACTGGTGCAAAGGTTTCTATGCATCAGCTGACTTCGACCAAGTCAGTACGTCAAAGGCATGATTAACACGTGTCATAAAATAAGTATATTAACTATATAGGTCAACAACCTCTATGTTGTATTGAATTAAATGTAGGCAAAAAAAAAGAGTGTGAAATCAAGTCGTTTCCATGCAGAATAGCTGTGAAAATCCATGGATTCAAATATTCATCAGATAAGCAGGAGGCTGGCGCCAGGATTTAATGTCATTGCAAACAAAGAGAATGCAAATCTGGAGCGAAACACTCACGCGTCCATGTGATGCCCAGCACTCTGCAGTCCATCTCCCATCTCTCTCTCGATGGCACTCCACTCGCTGCAGGGAACACGTGAACATCATCATCACAAGACATACAAGCCAGGGCCCGAGCAAAAATGAACGTCGCATTATGAGAAATTATACAATAAGTCCTCTATGATTTTCTAAGATTTCATAAAGACACTTTGCCATACAGAGTCTCAGACATCTGGTGGTACACTAATGTGAATTACATGCCACACAGCATGACCATTAGACAGAGAGGGCAAAAGTATTCTGTATGGAAAAATACCCCAATAAAACACTGATTCAACTTCTTTTCCCAAGTAAAAGTAAGAAAGTACTGAAATGTAGGTCTGAAATGTACTTGAGTAAAAGGTAAAAATTACATATTTTTTTGAAACAAGAAATACATTTGTTAATGATTTTGAAAAAATTAAAACGTTGCCACACATCAATCATGACTGAACTCACCAATGACCCTGAGGCTGAGGTACTGTAAAATAATCTGCCTGTAAAATTTAATCCACTTCTGTATGTAACTACACAACAGCAAAGTTCAAACAGCTCCACTTTAATTAACAACAACGACAACAAAAACTTTTAACAGAATTTTCATCTTTTAAACGCAGAAGTGAGTTTTTCCGACGTAAAGAAGTAGAAAGTACAGCTATTATGTGTTCAAATGTAGGGAGTAAAAGTAAAAAGTAACACTCAAGTAAAGTACAGACACCTGTGAAATCTACTCAAGTACAGCGACAAAGTATTGGTACTTTGCAACTTCCCACCTCTGCCATTACCCCCAATGATACAAGCTGTCTACAAAGGGGCGCTTCCTTTTTTTAATTTAACCGTTGTCTTGCGATTGTTTTTCTAGAGGGACGTGTAAATAATTAATTAATTAATTAATTAATTCATCTTCTATACCCACTTATTCCTATTCAGGGTCACGGGGGTCTGCTGGAGCCTATCCCAGCTGTCTTAGGGCGAAGGCAGGGTGACACCCTGGACAAGTCGCCAGTTCATCGCAGGGCCACATAGAGACAATCAACCATTCACACTCACATGCACACCTACGGACAATTTAGAGTGTTCAATTGACTTCACATGCATGTTTTTGGAGTGTGGGAGGAAGCCGGAGAACCCGGAGAGAACCCACGCAGACACAGGGAGAACATGCAAACTCCACACAGAAAGGTCCCAGGCCCAGGCGTGCAAATAATTATTCCTGGAAAATATGTGCAGCATCTCATCTGGCAGGTTGGATGACTTCGTCACTGTTATGACTTTGCCTCGGCCACTTTACACAACACGTCTGCGCGTTGTTGTTTGCAGCGCAGTTCACACAATAAAAATACACAGTCTCACCTGAAAACTCTTCCGTAGTTTCCGTGCACCTTGTAAACAGCATAAAGTCGATCAGCAACCCTCTGCAGGACAGAAGGAAAAACTGAAAATGAATAAGACACCATACTTACACCTACTTACTTATTTGTTTTACTTATTTTTTTAAAACACTGCTTTAGAGATGTAAAGAATGTGTATATATGTATATATTATTGTTATTTGGCAACAGATAAATAACAGACTTTTAAACTGATATGTTCCTTTTTTTGCTGCTGTTTCTCCAAGCGAGTGTTAACTTGGGTTCGAGGGACTTACTGCTCGCGCTCTGAGCAGCTGAGACGTGTGGGACTGCAGCTGGTCACTGTAGTGCTTCATGTCTAAGAAGCGTCTGAGTGAGACAAAGATCAGGACGTGTTCACATTGCTGCGGCTGCATGTCGACACACTGTGAATGCTCAAAGCTTTCTGTGGCAGAACGATACCAGTGGTTCTCAACTGGTGGAGTCTCAAGACCCGCATTTTTTCTTCCTTATCATGAAGTCAGGACCCAAATTTATTCCACAGAAATAAAAAAGCGAGCCCACTCTGTATCATGTCTAGCAAATAAATGATTGAAATGATTCGACTTGAATTGTGTGCCATGCCCAACATTCATTCATTCATCTTCTATACCCGCTTCTTCGGGGTCACGGGGGTCTGCTGGAGCCTCTCCCAGCTGTCATAGGGCGAAGGCAGGGTGACACCCTGGACAAGTCGCCAGTTCATCACAGGGCCACATTGAGACAAACAACCGTTTGGTCTCTCACACACACACACACACACACACACACACACACACACACACACACACACACACACACACACACACACACACACACACACACACACACACACACACACACACGGACAATTTAGAGTTTCCAATTCGCCTCATATGCATGTTTTTGGAGTGTGGGAGGAAGCTGGAGAACCCGGAGAGAACCCACGCAGACACAGGTAGAACATGCAAACTCCACACAGAAAGGTCCCAGGTCCAGAATCGAACCCACGACCTTCTTGCTGTGAGGAGGCAGCGCTAACCACTGCGCCACGGTGTTGCCCATGCCCAACATTTTCTCTAGAAATATATACATTTTAAAATCCATTTTTGTGTCCACAGAGCACAGACCCAATCAATATAGTTCTGCAACCACTTTTGGGTCGCGACCCACCAGTTGAGAAATGCTAGTCTACAGATTATGCACTGATAAAGTACGGTTGTAGCATCTGCAGTTAGTTTTCTGTAGCAAACTTCCATATGAGGTTTGTTTGGGTAGAAACAAAATAATTCTAAGTATTCTGAGTATTTACACATACCTCAAATAAGAAAATATACATGTATATTGTTTTTTAATTTCTTTTTCTTTTTTTAACTGCCAAGGGAAACTGCCAATAAAGTCACGGCCCAATCAATACAGCTCCATGACCCAAAAGTGGGTCGCGACCCACCTGTTGAGAAACGCTGTTCTAGACATTCTTTAACCCCGGAAACAATTAAGCTCACATGCAGGTTGTTCATAGAAGTTTCATTTACATTTATAGAAATAGCACAGCGTTAAACTAAGTCCTAAGTGAGCTGGCAAGTCCGCATTAAACATGATCAACTTACTTGTCTGGATTTCTCACCCTGAAGGTGGCGCTGAGAGCTCTCAGTCTGGAATCTGCCTGGAAAGTAATCACATTGCATTGCAATTAATTAATACTTTGTTTACTTGTAAATAATGGGGTTTAAAGCTTAAGTGTGTAATATTTGGAGTTTTTGAGGAAGAAACAGTGACGTCAAATGGTCACATTTTAGATTGCGGTGTCTTTCGCTCTCACTCCCTCTCCTGAGTTTGTCAGGGAACTACGGTGTCCTGTGCACCTAAACCTGGATATCCCGTCCACCTTCTTCTTCGTTGGATTGAGGACGCCAGCGTTCACCCTAATTACAAATCGCGCTGTCAGGCAGCTGGATTGTCCACACCAGGCTTCCTTAGAAATATGGCGGTGAAAGATGGCAGCTAACTGGGAGCAAGACTTTTGATCTATGGATATTCTTAGATATAAATAAGAACCGTTCTAAGGGCAAGAAAAAACAAATGACTTTTATTGTACTGCGAGTATACACTTTTATTAATGTATTTATGGGAAACATATTAGAAAATTATTAGATTATTATAAAAATCATAAATCAAGCCAAATATTACACACTGGACCATTGAGTTCCACAAAGTCAAATACCTTGGCCTGAAATCCAGTGTCAAACACCACTTCCTTCCAGCCGTGTTCCTGCACGCAGACAAGGAGAGGGTCCTTCAGTCGTACAACAGTTCAAAGACATGCAGACATCTTTTCCCGCTAATTGCTACAGCGCTTGTAGTACCTCAGTGAGGAAGTGGTAGAGGATCTTGTCGTTGGAGAGGATCGGGTGTGACGCCACTCGCAGCAGAAAGTTCTCCAGGCCGACCCGCCGCCGCTCCACAAAGTCTGGGTCCATGTTGTCGGCAGACAGCTTGTGCCACACAAACTCGGCCTGCAATGCAAGAGGACACACATGGCGTTTAACCATCTGCGATTCCAGGAATCGCATGTTCTCGTTTATGCTGTGTAACTTAAAAGGTCCAGTGTGCAAAATCTGGCCTGATTTACGATATTTATAATGGTAAAAGCTTAATATACTGCCCATAAATATATTAAGGAAAGTGTATACTGACAGTACTATAAAATACATTTAGAACAGTTCTCATTTATATATAAAAATGCACACACATCAAGGGTCTTGACCCATTTACCTGCCATCTTGCACCACCCTTATTTCTAAGGAAGCCTAGTGTGGACAATCCAGCTGTCTGACAGCACATTTGGTATTTAGGGTGAACGCTGGCATCCTCAAATAAACCAATGAAGAAGAAGGTGGACGGGGTATCCAGGTTTGGGTGGTGCAGGCCACCGTAGTTCACTGGCAAGCTCCGGAGGAGGAGGGGGAGTGAATGAGTGCTGTAATCTAAAATGTAACCACTTGATGTTGCTGTTTCTTCTTCTAAATCTCCAAATATTACACACTGGACCTTTAACTATGTCCTTTGGCATGACTGCACAGGAAGCACATTCACAGTGAACGGACCCTTTTCTCCGGCAGAGGGGGGGCCACGATGTAGGGGTAGGTCACTATCAGGTAGTTCCTCAGCAGCTCAAACTCGCTGTACCTCCTCCACAACGACTCCGGGGCGAGGCGGCGGCCATCGGCGAGCGCATCCATCAACCTGAGAAGATTGAAGTTTGGCACATTATAAGTAACTTAATGCATCTGCCTCCTTTTTTCCCTTTCTTATTGTATCGATATTTTATTTTAATACCTTGTTTCTTTTCTTCTAATATCATTTTCATTCTTTTGCACTACACTGTTGCTGTTATTGGTAACAATAAAAGCTTCTATTCTAATCTATTCTATTTTGGGGGTGACACTTTGCTTACCGCGTTTCGATGAGGTACACAGTGAAGGTCTCCTGCATGCCCACGCCGTTCTTGCCGCTCCTCTTCTCGGCCTCGGCGACGCAGATCTCCATCCTGCGGAGCAGCGTGGAGCCTTCTTCCACCATCTGAGGGACGTTACCACACAGCAGGACCGCGTCACCCCTGCAAACCAGCTGCTAGCGCCGTAACATCCGTGGCGGAGGAGGGATACTTTGAATCAACGCCTTCAGACTTCTAAACTACAGCATCTCATGTCTCTGATTGACGTACAGTTTCTTCTGACTTAATAATTGGCCTGGAATCTGTTCCTGAGGCAACTCTGAATGGATAGAAACTCAGAAGAAGAAATTTAGTGTAACACTAACCCTGACACTAAGACAGTATGAACCTGATGCCATTGGTTTATTATTCATTAGAATTAGAATGGTTTTATTTATCCCTCCATGGGCAAATTTACATAATTACAGCAACATGCAGTGCAATAGAGAAGAAAAAAAATGCATGAATTAAAAATAAATAAATAAAATAAAATAAACTATTTTAGAGTAAGAAGAATTGAGAAGGGGCGACACAGTGGCGTTCCACAGTTAATCCACAGGCCTCCTGTTATCAGGATCACACTGAGAACTTTGAATGAATACAAACAACTAAACAAACGACAGGAAAAATACTACTTCTACTACTACTACTACTACTACTAACAACAACAACAACAACAACAACAATAACAATAATAATAATTATGATGATGATGATGATGAAGTCATTTCAGGTATATACTTATATATATATATATATATATATATATATATATATATATATATATATATATATATATATATATATATATATATATATATATATATATATATATATATAAATATACTTATTGACATTCCTATGTGAAGATCTCAACCCTGTAGCCACCCCAGGGTAATTTTTTCTGTTTCCCCACAGTGTATTCATTCATAATGAACTTCATTCATTATAATCATTATGAACCCTGAAACACTGTGACGAGCAAATCCATAATCCTGTACGTCAAACGACCTGCAACCTGCGCCGGAAGTGAGTTGTTGAGCTAACTCACATCTGTCGAGCTCGACCAAAACATAAGCTAGCTCTGAGCGGTAACGGGTTGTTGGGTAAAGAAACGAGACGTTTTCATGGCGTTTTTACTTGAAAATAAAAATAAAATATGGGCGTCAAGTTTACCACGTTGTTCAAGCTGTGGTTGCCGTCTGCACCTGTGTAGTCCGAATCGTCGTCAGTAGCCACAGAGTCGTCCTTACTATCCTCCGCCATCCTTCCCCTGATCCTGATGTTGCCGCTGAGCTGGGGCGCATGCGCAGAACATGCGTCAGTGGTGGAGCTACCCTGTTAGGCATCCTGGAGTGGACTCCATCCATATAAAAGCAGCCGTTTCAACGCAGCACTGTTTATTTCAACCCTAGTCTACCTCCCTGCAGAGGAGCAAAACTGCCAAAAAATACTTTAAACTACAATATATTCATTAAATGCGTCATTTATTGTGTTATTGAACGTTTCATTAATTAATTGATTGAAATGTCACTTCAAAACATTAAGAGATGTAATTATCTCTTTATCTTGTTAATTTATTTTACCTGTCAAACTCGCCACTTGTGATAGCGCGTTATGTACTTTGGAAAGGCTTAATGTATGTACAGGTATATGAAAGAACCATTCTATGGGTAGGAAAACCAAACGACTTATTTGTGCTGCGAGTAGACACTTTTATTAATGCATTCACATTGAAAATCCTAAATGGATCATTGTTTTCCAAAATATTGTCTGAAAAATTCCTTTTTTGCCTTCACTTTTTTTTTTTTTTTGCAAAGAAATGCATTTGTTGGAAATTCCACTTGGAGGGTTGCCATTTACACAAATTTCTCTTTAGACTCTTTTTGTTTATTGTTATATTTGGGTCAATATCACTATAAGGTGCTTTTGAGACTTCCCAATTTCCCCCCAACAAAGCAGAGATTTTCCATTTAACTACACATTTATTGTATTAAGTAGATGCTATGCTGTGAGAAATGCATGTTGGTCAAGCTCCCACACTTTTTTATAAATGAATTGCAAGCAGACAATGTACATGCAAACCGCAAAATATGTCAACCCTGTCATGGACAATTTCAAAGTAGAATAAATACATTACAATTACATAGTGATTATAAAATGTGTATTTTCAGAAAGCTATTTAGTCCTTTTCTCAACACTATGTTTTAGGTAATGGGAAAAGTATTTGGATGGTAGTGAAATTATGGTTTGTCTATGAAATCAGCGAGAATCTCTTCTAGATAAAATCTAACAACAAATATATCTGGTCAAACTTTCCAACAATACTATTTGGCCCTAACTTGTTTATAAATGAATCACACAAAGAGTTTGCTAACTTATGAAAAATAAATTGTTGTTTATTTTCTTTGAACATGAAAATAACAGAGTGGACAGTTACACAATAAGTAAAAGTAATAATGAGTCTCATTAGCTAAACTTTCAGTGATCTGACCTGGATGGCCGTGGCTCGCGCTTATTTCCAGGAGTTTCAGCAGCTGCAAGGGATTTGGGTGGTTTCTCTGCCTGTAGCAAAGCACTGGCCCTGATTCTGGCTCTGGCTCCACTTTTTGCCTCTCTCCATTTCTTTCTTTTTGCCTCTCTCCATTTCACTGAGCTCATTGATACCCTTCTTCTTTCCAGTCTGTGTCTTTTTTCCATGAGTGCCTTTCCTTCTCAAGATACGTGCTTCTTCTTTCTGGGTCAGCATCACGATGTTCCCGATATCTCCTTGCTATCTCAGCTCCTTCGAACTCATACCTTGAAAAAGACAATCAACATATTCCCTTCAACACTTTAATTGGGAGTCCTGGTTAACTTGACTTGCCTAATCAAATGAGGCTTGCTGACACATTACTATGTATAGCATGTACTGTTATAAAATGTCTCTAATAGCTGTTGAAATAAGCGTAACATTGTCAGCATGCAAACTATGCAAATGCAAATGTCATCATATATCATAGAAGGCTTGCTGACAGGGTGGACAATGTCAGGGTGGACATTTCTGGCTAATGTTAGCATTTAATTAGCACACGTGGACCTTACAGCTAGCTAATGATTCAGTTAGCAAGCGGACTGTGTGCTGTTTAACACAGATATTTTGAGTTTCTGAAAGGTTTTTATATTAATTGATATTTCACTAAGACAGAATGGAACCATTTATGACACACACTGAAGTTAGCAACGGGGACATGCCAAAAACATGTACATCCAAAGGAAAAAAATGGTAAAAAATGAAGTAAACACATTTTAAGAGACATATTATTGTACTGATATGTATGCAAACCTTTGGTCACTTATAGTAAGACTTCAGAGTTTAATTATTCTGCTGCATTTTCATGATGACTGAGTTATTCTGATGAGGACACCAAAGGCACTTTATAATGATATTGACCCATTTATGTTAATCTCATGCAAAAGTCTCCATAAGTGACCTTGTGGCTGTCCAGTTACTGGTGTCATTGTCACCTTTAAATGCATCGGGAAACCAATTTAAAAAAAACGTTTAATACTTAGAAAGCACTGCAATTGTGTTACAGCAACTTTACATTCTGGAGATAACAACCTCAAAACACAACTTTATATAACCTGATATAAATAATAACATATGCATTGCTGGCTTGATGATGTCAACATGAGAATGGTTTTGATCAAGGAACTTGGCAAAAAAGAGATTTTATTTGCATATCTGTTATCTTCTAGTTAGACTACTGGGTTTGTGTATTGGAAAGCAGCTAACTGGCTAAGTCCTGATAAAAAAAATAATACAGCTAGATCTTTTTTTAACGCAATCTAATGTTTTACTATTCTGTACATGACAAAATCTCACTTAAAGGACACTTGAGGTGAACAAAACTTATTAGTGCTATCATTAATGTTTTTTTGACAACAATCTTCTTACCGGCACAAATGACAAGCTGTTATCCATTTGAGGCAAAGCAGGTGTCCTGAAATACCACAATACCATTCCTTTTTCAAATAAAATAAATGTCTTATTATTATACCCTACAAATGCAGACATGTCACTCGAGATGTCCGTCATATCTTCTTAAATCCAGTGATGGAAAATTATAAAGTCAATTTTAACTAGACATCCTTTTACCTAATCCTGTTCTGGCAACAAAAAGTTAGCGACCGACTCAGGTGAGTGTGTTTGTGTGAGTGAGAACTATTTTTGAAAGAAAGTTGATAAAAGGCAATACTGTGAGGCTAGGCAAATTTCTGTCGTATTTTAAAAAATCACTTTGCAAAAAAGACATTTTAATGTCTTTGAAAGTTACAAAGTGGACCTTCCAGGATCCCCCTTAAAAATATTTACAGACATCACAATAAAACGTCAAATGTTGAAATAGTCCAGTGAGATTCTACTCTGGCGCTTGACCGTCCGCCTCGTCCTGCAGGCCGACGAAGAAGCAGACGTGTTGGGGGGAGGAGGGGGCGGTGAGAGTGGGGTGGTGCTGCTGGTGCTGGTGGGGCTGGGACTTGGACTGGGGGATCTCCCAGTAGCTGCCGTGGAGATCCAGGGAGGAGAGAGCGGGCAGGTGGTCCATCTGGGCGACGGGCTGGCGCTCACTCTCCAGGTGCAGCGGCGGCGCACTCAGGCATTTTCGCAAATGGTGGTCACTAAAAGTGACACGAGAGCGACAGTGACATTACACCAATGCAGTAATGAGACGTCATTAAAAAATAAATAAATAAATAAATAAATAAATTCATATAAACCCCTTTCAATCAATTCCAACATATGTATATATGTGTATATATATATGTATATTGTAAATATTTTTTACTCATTTGTTGTTGTTTTTTTACTACAATTGAAACCAACATCCTTGTTTTCGCTTATTTTACTGTAATCTGCATTTGATTTATTAGTTTGCAAATTTGAAAGTATTTTTTTTATCTGCAAATTTAATTCGGATACTTGTTGATCCGCATTTATTATGTAAAGCATCTTTGAGGACTTCGAAAAGCCCTCTACGAATAAAAGTTATAATTTCAATGCAAATTAACATGATTATCTCCAAGTGGTAGTTGGTGTAGTTAGTACATGGTGTCGTGTTGATATTCGGTGCTACGGCACCCCCTGTTATGTGATGCTGCTCGACTCGTATTTCAATATTCAAGAGCAGTTAAAGATCCAGCGTGCAATATTCTGAGATTTATATGTAATAGCGACATTAAGCAGCTACATTTTAGACTGCACCGCTCATTTGCTATGATACGCAAGAGCACTTCATTTGAATTGAAGGCGGTGAGGTCTTACAGGTAGCGGTAATGGCAGAATGCAAGACTAATGTGACTAATGACTGACTTGAATTGAACTGGGTGCAGTTTTGTGCATAGGAATCATTCCGTACCTGTCGGAGATGGCGGTCGTTCCTTTCCACGCCTGCCTGTAAACGTCACCAGCCATCCCAAACAGCCAGCTGACATCAGCAGGGACCTCCGGGATCCACTCCACAAACCTGAGAAGGATGCAGAAAGGGGGGGAGAGATTCACGTGTGAACAAGCAGTAAACAGATCCTGGTCCTGGACCCAGGTCCTGGGTTCCATCCCCTGCTGGGTCTCAGCAAAGAGTGCAAAAATAAATTGGAACCCGCTGCCTACTCAGCAGTGACAGTTGGACTTGTTGGCAAATATGGCAAATTCCTTTAGGATGGAAAAATCAGTGGGACTTCATATTATTATATATCATATATGATCTAATTTACTTTTAACTGCCCCGACTAAAAATAATCATCGCACACATGTAATCCTACAGAGTTACCGACATCTTTCCTCAAGTTTTTTTCTTTTCCACTTGGATGAAATAAATGAAGGAACAAAACCCACAAAGCTCCAGTAACAAAGAAGTATCTTCAAGACTAAACTGGTTGGCCTGATTATCAATAGCGGCAATGATGTAACCGCCACAGGGGGAAGGAGGCTCGGAAAAATAAAATGATTTAATATGCCCATAAAAAAAGGCATTCATTTCCTTAGAAGTGATTTATTTATTTATTTATTTTGTTTTTCACTGAGGTTTTCAGTTTGCTCATGGAAAACAAGGTTTGCACTTTGTGCACACAAGGCAAAAAGTGGAACAAAGATGCTTGAGGCAAAAACACTATTGGGTCAACATGTGACGTTGTTCCGAAAAAACTGAAGAACTTGAGAAAAAAGAAAATAGGTCGCTTCAAATCTCACAGTCGAGACTGATTGTTTAAGAGCAGGTTGGTGTTCACTTTTAATGAGTCCACAGTGAACAACCTGCTGATTTAAATAAACGGTGTACTCCTAAATCACTGGCCATAAAAAAACCTCTTTGATTCAATTGTAGCCAAAAACATTTTGTGGTAAATCCCGCTCTTGCAATTTCTATCGCGGTGGTTGTAAGGTTCTACAATTATTTAAAAATAGAATAGAAAAGAAAGATGATGATGTGCAAAGAGAAGTAAAATTATAGTAATTAAAAATAAATAAAATAAAATCATTCTAGAGTAAGAAAAGAAAAACTTTACATCTCATTGACAGTTTGGATTATTTGCAAATTATATGCATAACATTGAGATCAAAATAAGTATTTTATTGTGGTGGCTCACCTCTGGGCCACTGAGTAGGCCGACTGCACGGGCAGCGTGTACGGCAGCAGCATGTAGGAAGCCACTTTGATGGGCAGCATCTCAGACACCTTGGCGTACAGGCCTGGTTTGTCCTGGCAGGCCTCGCAGAACACTGACAAAAAGCACACGCACACAAAGAAGGGATGAAAGTCAGCTGCAATGGAACGGAGGTGTATCTAGACACGGTGGAGGGAAATGTTCTGTCGTAATGAAAACGCTCGGGTTGTGATGAATTCACTTCCCGCTACAGTTCTACCGTTGACCTCTGGAAATGTTGTTGACTTGTCTTACTAAAAAATACAAGTTCAGCAGAAAGCAGCTTCAGTGACAACTCTGAGTATGTTACCCCGGAAACAAGGGAAACTTGTTTTTTTAGTTGCAGAAATATGGCTGTGCAAGATGGCAGCTAACTGGAAGCAAGACCCTGATTGCTTGATGTACATTCCTATAAGTATACATATAGATATGTATATCTATATGAAACATACATACATATACACACATTTATATGTATATATACATGGACATACATACATATACACACATTTATATGTATATATACATGGACATACATACATATACATGCATATATACAGTATGTATACACATACATATATACATACATAAGAACTGTTCTAAGGAAAACCAGATAACTTTCATTGTACTATGAGTATACACTTTTATTAATGTATTTATGGGCAGCTTTTGCCAATATTAAAATCATAAATCAAGCTACATTTTTATATAGTTTATTCTTTAACAGCAAAAAAATAAATAAAAAAATCAGTTTGGTATGAGGTCACACCTTTCTTGATGGGCGTGGGCAGAATGATCTGCTCGTCCATCCACCAGTGCTGCTTTCGCATCAGGCGGAGCCTCCGCAGCAGCCACTCCTTGTTGGTCTCTGTGTGCTTGCAGCAGCAGGTGGACGGGTCCTCCACGGGGGTGGGGCTTGGGGTCAGCCTCTCCTGCATGATCAGATCTGGCACCAGAAAGACATGGCGTCACGCGACGCAGGTACGGAGAGGAGGGCGAAGGCAGAAGGACCGCACACACTCACTGTTCTCCTGCAGGAAGCGCAGGGCGTCCTTGTAACCACTCTGGCACATCTCAGCCAGCACCTGTGGGAATGTTCAGAGAAGCTGTGTTACTCAAATTTAAATGTATTATTATCTTTTTTTTTTATTTGAAACAGTATCACAATATAAGCATATTAGAAAAAAGCGGGGAGTTGCACACTTTTAGTAATCTGTTGTGCTCTCATCATATCATCAGAAGGAAAAAATGATTAACAGCATAAAAACCAAGTCATTGTACTTGTAATTCATCAAGAGTTTAGACCTGAGTGCTGACTGTTGGTAAGGTATAGACTGATTTGGTTCACATTTTTTATCATAATTTTATTGTGCTGATTAGAGTGATTCAGTTCAACCCATGCAGCCCTTTGCCCTCTTTAATCAATTCACTCATTTCATATCCCTTGTAAATAAAAAGGAAACTCAACGGCACAGACGTCGTTGTAGGTTGGTGAACAAGTTTCTCATTTTCATTGTTTAAAGTTGTGCCACTCTGGAGTCCAGAATACACACTTCAAATAATAACTTAATCATTGGCTTCATGCGCCGTAAGTCTTAAGTCTTTCATATCTTGTGTATTTTGCACTAGAATAACAGTTGCTCCATTCTTATCAGGTTATCTGGCCATTATAATACAGCTTTATCTGTAAAGCTGTATTAGTCTGACCTCAATGGTGGCATCTTCCTCGATGAGGCTTCTATCTTCTCTATTATCAGCTGACGTCAATGCTAGATGAGATCATTAGTCATTGATTTATTTTTAAGTGTAACCTTTATTTATCCATGCAAGCAATTAAGAACAGATTCTTAATTCCAAATGCAGCCTGAAAAAACTGAAAAAGCTTTTTGAGAGGTGGAGGGAACATTTCTAAAACAAATAATAATAATTAAAAATCTGTGTTGTGTCATTCAACTTTGAATACATTGGCACAGCCCTGTACTGCCCTGTGTTAGTGTACGTGAAACAAACAGGGCTCCATGTGAAGTTGTTTGTGCACGTGTGCGTCGGTGTGGAGGGTAAATTCCTCTTTCGAAGAATGTGGGAACAACGCACACACGCTCCGAGCACGCAGGCTATTATGCCGCGTTACATAACCATGAGATCCCAGATGGCAAAACACACACAGAAACACACGTGAGGGTTGGCGGTGAGGAGCAACATGGCACATTACATCTGCCCTGCAGAGGTCAAAGCTCACTTTATTTAAGCTGTTATCTAACAATCACAGGGAAACCACAGGGAATAACAGGAGGAAACATTGGATCAACATGCGGGACTGAAGGACAGGGTGTGGACTCAAAGGTTCACTGGGGCACTGCAAACGTTAAAGTGAGGGTGGTGCAGGAGGATTACAGGTCCAGTGTGTGAATTTTGTCTTGATTTATGATTTGTCATTGGTAAAAGCTAAAATATTGCCTATCAGTACAGTAATAAAAGTGTAAACTCACTGAACACTGAAAGTCATTTGGTTTTTCTCCCCTTTGAACGGTTCTTATTTATATATAAGAATATCCACAGATCCAGGGTCTTGCTTCCAGCTAGCGTCTATATTGCACCGCCATATTTCTAAGGAAGCCTGGTGTGGACAATCCAGCTGCCTGACAGCACGTTTGGTATTTTAGGGTGAATGCTGGCGTCCTCAAATAAACCAACGAATAAGAAGAAGGTGGACGAGCTGTCCAGGTTTGGATGCGCAGGCCATTGTAGTTCACTGACAGGCTCAAGAGGGGGAGGGAGAGCAAAACAGTGCTGCAATCTATCAACCTATCTATCTATATAAATACAATATATGCCTATATTATATATATGTATATATGTGTATGTATGTATGTATGTATATATCTTATGAATGCACTTGTAATGCATTCTATAAAACACCCTTACAGAGTGCCACCTTTCAAATATAAGAATAAGAAAGACTTATTTATCCCAAATGGGGAAATTTGCATAGTTGTAGCAGCATTACAGTTCAAAGAGTGAATTCTAAAAAAGAGTTGAAATACAGTGAATTAAGTGAATAAGAGTGAATTAAAAGATAAATAAATGAAATATACACACAAATTATTTACATATCTGTAAAAGTGTTAAAAATAAGTGTTTATAAATAATAATAATATATACATGTAATAATATAACATATTTTGTAATATTTGTGTGTGTGTGTGTTTGTGTGTGGGTGTGTGTGGGTGTGTGCGTGTTTTACCTTTGTGCTAGAACACTACATAGAAATAAATCCTGTATTACCGCCACACTGCTGTTCCCAGGTGTCTATACATTTTGAATGTTAAGTAAATGACTGTATCTGTTCATATGATTATTATGCTTCAGACCGCTTTAGTATTTTTTCCTCTTAAAACGACACCAAACAAAGAGCAGTAGATGGAGGGGAACACCTTATTTTTGTAAAACAGAACTCCCCTGAGGTGCTGCGGCGCCCCCTACCTTTGGTTCTGGGGGGAAGAGGGCCCGGCTGAGGCGGTACATGTTGCCCAGGTTGATCTGGATGCTGGTGTTGGTGAAGCGCAGCTCGTGGAAGCTGGTGGAGTTGTCGCGGGGACAGATGTCACTCTCGCCGCAGAAGGGCGATATGGTGATGGTGTTCTTCAGCTCTGACTGCGGCAGGTTGTCGCTGATACCTCCGTCAACGTACCGCTGAGCGAACACAGACACAGTGGATGTTTTCAACTGCTTTGACTGTATAACTGCTTTCATGCGCCTGTGTGTGCTAACAGTAGTCCGTGCCTATACTGAGGGTGGTCAGGATTCACTAAATCTAATAACAAACTACACTGTTGTCCATAAAGTTGGAAAGATTTGGTTTTCAAACACAATCGTGGACTTGTTCCTATTTCAAAGCATGAGCCAAGTGAATTGATTACATGTCCGAAACACCCAGATGGAATGAATTTCTGTGAGACGCTTGTTTGCCGGTTTAAATCTAATAACTGCACAGATGTTTCCTTTATTACTGCAAGACAAGTGAGCTTTGATCATTGGTGACATAAAACCTTTCCACGGTGAACTGCAACAGAGCACAACTCCACACTGAGAGACGTGTAAGTTGTAGATGTTCCTCCCTTACAAAACTGAACGCAATACCACAAGTCTGTCTGGCTGCAACAATGTGTGTGTGTGTGTTGGTGTGTGTTTTTAAAATGGAAGAAGCTAAAAATGACCATTTAATAAAACACCGTATGAAGAGAGTCATTGGACCGAAATTATATATTACAATCTCCTTTGACCACCAAATTCTAATATAATTTGTTCTCTGTCAACATTTTAAGCAGGGTCTGGTTGTCTGATCTCTCATTGCCACCATCTCAACATTTATTCAAAGAGTCCAAGTGAGTGATTTAATGTCCAGATGTCGCACACTGTGCCTTATATGCAAACAAAATTCACTTAATCAATGTGTTCTCAGAATAAATAATTGTCTCGAGCTTGCCAATGAACACTTACTTATTTGGCTTCCTCCACTTTTCAGAAAGTATGTGATACACTTCTGGAAGTGAAAGCCCTCTGATATCTATAGAATAGTATAAATGTACTTTATTGATCCCAAATTGCATTGTTTCCCAATTTGGGATCAATAAAGTACATCTGAAACATTTGAAAAAACAGCACCCAACCACTTGGAAGCACAAGACACAGAATGTGTGTCACATTTCACCACTTCAGCACTTATAAAACTCTGTGTGTGTGAGAGACTCTCAAATGAAAGGATGACTTTTTCCCCCATTTAAAGAGCTTAAAACGTCATCGAGATGGAATTAACCTCATTTCATGATCTAGTCGTAAAAATCCCGGCCAGCTTGGCGGAGATGACACCAGCACCAGCAAACCCCTGAAAAGGCAGCGAGCCGTGCGTGTGTTTGGGACCCGGAGTGGCGAATGTGGGTCAGGGATGGAATGGAGGTCAGGATTCATTTAATCTGCGCACAGAAAAGTGACAGACTGCGGCACGACGGGCTGTGCTAGGTCCGCACGTGGCAGCCCAATTCCGCAAAGAGCACGGCACGGCCTAGAATCGCACGCGATGACACCTAAAACCCAAAGAACTAGACCAGACAGCACGTTTATGGTGCTTTGTCTAATCTCCCATCTGCTGCCAGTCCATAGGAACTGTTCTAGGAGTTGCCACTGTCTCACACTGCTGAGTCAGACTGGGCTGGCTGCCAGTGTGACGTGCAAAGTACTCAGCGACCGATAATGTATTAGATAATGCATGACGAAGTCCTGCGAAGGCACGTATATTTACTTGTGGTTGCCATGAAGATGTTCTGTTGCCATCAAACGACAACGGACTTTAACACGGACAACACGCAGAGAGATTTGCAAGCGAATCTTGGCGCAGAACTGGAAACCTGCCAGCCTGGATTTATATCTTTCTTTTAAAGAGAAACAGGTTTTTCCTTTGGCTCATATTGAACCCATATGATCTAGAAAAGCCTTTTTCAACTGGCGGCTCGCGACCCACTTTAAAAGGGATTTGGGTATTTATTTTGCAGGACACACAACTCAAAACAATAACTTCAATCATTTTTTACCAGGCATGACAGAAAGTGGGCACATGTTTTTTGTTTTTGTGGAATAAATTTGGGGTTGCGACTTCATGATGATTGAAAAAACGTCTTCTGTGCATTAAACGATTTTGTGTTTTGGGCTGCACAGAGACGACCACAATTACTTTGCTCATTTATATATGAAAAAAAAAAGCCTGAAAAAATGTCAACGTTCCTCTTCTGTTGTGACCAAAAGAGGCTCAAGTTTGATTGGGACCAAACGCAGACGACAGACTGCATGGAGATGGTTTTCTGTGTCATAGGTTTCTGACACACACAGTCAATTAAATCCTTCAGTATGAATAGAATTCATTTCGGATATTCCAAAATATGTCAGTCGTACTACAGGTATTTTCTTATCTTGTGCAAATTATATTGTTTCTGTCTGATATTATCTAAAGTGATGGAATTTGTAGCATTTGTGTTTATGAACAGCATCTAACGACATACAGAAGTCTCCAACCTTCTGATATGCTGCCAACGCTAGATGCTGTGCTACCATGTTTAGTTACTATATTGTTGGCTACCATACCATGATGGTAGGCTTCTATTAATGGTTAACTAAACAACTGTGTTTATTCCAGTTTAAAAGCATCAGCAACTCATTTTGGCCAAGTAAAATAATTACAATGTGTCAGATCTTACAGATTTAAGATTTAGGAATTACTTCATGCAGTTCATTTGTTTGTCGCTGTGAAAGACAGCTAAAAAATATTTTAGTCCAACTTTGCATTAGACATTAAAGTGGAAAACAATTTCATGGAGGGTGTGGAGGATAAACAACCTTTGCTGACACAGGAGATTGAGCTTTGAAGGTGGTTCTACACAAGCCAATGTGCAACTTCTCTTTTTACCGTAGTTTAAATCTAGGTAAGATTTTGTGCTGCCGTGTTTCATTGAGTTTCTGTATCTTCAAACTTGTACACATGGTATCTCCCATTACTGTTACCCATGCTGTATTAAGACGAAGCTGTATTTTTCATCTTGAGCGGTACGCCAATTCTGAACATAAGTCCGTGACCCTTTTCATGTGTTTATTGGGGACAGGAAACAAGTTTCTGTGAACGGTGGCGAGCAGACACTGAAGCAGGCCAATTTGATCACTGCCAAAGTCCAGATGGAGCTGATAGCTCAAAGCAAAGTGAGGCTGCTATCAGGAGCTGCAGCTTGCAGCAAAACTGATGACCACAGTTCTATTTCCAAAGACACAAACAACCTCACCTCATAACTCAGATGTAAAACATCAGCTTGTAACTTGTAAATAGTCCAACTGTCCATAATATGTATATATTGTCTGTTCTTTTCCTTTTCTACCCTGTAAATATTCTATTTTATTTCTTTATTTCTTTTTAATTAATATAGATTTTCTTCTGTTTGACTATATTGATGCTGTAATTATGTAAATTTCCCCAATGTGGGATTAATAAAGGATTAATAATACTTATTTTCTATTCTATCAAGACTTCACACCAGTGACTGAGCACAAAATCATATTTCCCCTGATGTTTTATATGCTAATGCAACACGTTGTTTCTGCTTTTGATAAAAAAAAAATCTACACAAAAAAAAAAAGATAAAGGCCTGCAAATAGAAAGCACAAATCTGTTACATAAACTGCCTATAATTCTATTGGTGGAAATGATTTAGTTTTGTGTGCTTTATTTGTTTTTTCTAAAAGAATATTTAAGAAGAACAACTGCTAAATCTGCCATTCGATTCTGTCTTTTGTCGTTTGCAACAGGCACTCCCAGTTTCTCTTGCACTTGACTGAGCAGTTTTAGGGCGATACGTATGTAAGAGAAAGCAACGTCAGGTTTATAACCATGCAATTCAGCCGTAGATACCTACCACTCCCCTGAAGGATGGAGGGATCAGGCCACAGTAGATGGGAATGAAGCAGCTGCAGATTAGTGCCTGTGAAAGGAGCCCCGCATTAGATTACAAAAGCAAGTGATGCTGCTCGAATCGGTGCTTTAGAGTGAACTTATATTATATCGTAGCGGCAAAACACCTCCCTTTACCTGAATGAGCTCCTCTTTGGAGTTAAACTCTGACACCAGCACGTTCTCCCCGTCAGACACTCTGGTGAGCGAGACACACAGCCGCCCCGAGGCCAGGAGGTGGGCGTCGGAGGGCAGGTCGCGGTCCAGGCCGGACTTTAACACTTTGACCAGGTTGAAGGAGGGGTGAAGGGGCCCCAGGTTCCTCTTCCGAGCCTCCTTTGCCACTTGAATGACATCCTCGCAGCATTTCGCTAGGAAAACAAAGACATCGGAAAAACAAAACAAAGTGTTAGGATCTTTGGAGCCACGCCTGTTTACTGACAGGGCGAACGGACAAACGCACATCTTTGGGTTTCCACCTATGGTTGGATCAATACTGGGAGAAGATACCGAGAGAGTCACTGACCAGTAGTGACCTTTGTTAGATAGCATTCCGAGGCATTAGTCGGAAATCCTCAGCATCATGTTGGTCGACGTGCAACCGTTAACCTTAACACGGTGCATCAGGGGTCACCAACAGTACAGTCGCCCCCCATGGACCACAGGAGTCCCACAGCCCTGCCCCGCATGTGCTAAAAATAGCACAACTCGTTAAGCAGCATCTAAAATTCAAACGTATCCAACCTTGTTAAGTCATTGTTGATAATTATTGAGAACTCATGAACGCGATCAGAGTCTTCACATAGATCAGTGTGTACAACTAAAGGCGAAGTGAGAAAAAAAAACAAAAAAAACGGGTTATTTCAGGAAAGTGTAGCAAACTGGTTGCCCTTCCTATGACTCAGTACCCATGCAGTAGCTTTCGGTTTCAGAAAGGTTAGTGGCTCCTGCTGCTCATGTTGTTTACTAGTATCTGTCTTTATAAGTGCTCAGTCACTGACTGGAACAGCGGACCTCTAGGAGGAGGATTGCACGGTCTGCAGCAAGAGCGAGCATGTTTTTTTGTTTTTTTTTTCCTTTCATGCTCCAGTGGTTCAACACAGCTGTTTTCCCATGTAAACATGTGCTGTGCATATTATCAATGAAAGCCATTATCTGCAGGATGTCTATCGTATCACATTTGACCTCTTAACCAGATAGTGAACTGACTGCGACATACAATAAAAGTGTCATAACTACACAGTAATAGCGTTCTGTGGCCGGATTCACACAATTTTCATTTAATTTGTACACACATTTGTTGTTTGTTCCAATGGTGTGCAAAGTTGTGCACTGTTGTGGGGGCAAAGAGGTTATAATGAATTACCATATTTCTGACGACTTTTTGCTTTTACGCCCTACATACACAAATATCTGTACTTTGTACTTCTTTCATTGGAAAAACAAGCTGGTTACTTTTGTTTTTAAAAGATACAAATTCTGTGAAAAGTACTTCACTTCTGTTCAGTACGTTTTCATGACAGAGAAAAATAAAAATGTAGAAAATTACACTGGTTATAGTTATTAAAAGTGTCAACATCGAAGAATGGCTGACTGGTAATTACAGTTTGATTGTGCTGGAGTTGAAAAATTGAGGAAAAAAAATATCACAGTATCAACAGTCCCAAAGCTGTTAAGAATGATGTGCATCAAAACCTCTGGTCAGTTCAGTCCAGACAATTCTGTCACAACCTTTAATTTTTGCAAAATGATCAACAGATTTATTGTTTCATTAATGGCAAAAAATAAATAAAGAAATAATACTTTTTACTTAACTACATTTCAGTACTTGTATTGTTTTACTTTTAACTTGAGTAAAGGAGTTAAAATCAGTACTTTTACTTTTTCCAGAGTATTTTTTCTCTCACAAGTATCTGCACTTTCACTTACGTACATGTAAGTACATAAGTATGTGAATACTTTTGCCACCTCTGATTGTATTTAAAGGTTTCACTATCATTCACGACAAATTAACTGAAACACACATATGGGCACTTAAAGGCTCATTTCGGTGAAGAAAGTTTCATTTCAATAAAGGTCCTAAAAGGCCAACAAAGTACAACGGCATTGATATTGCAATTGGGATAAATAATAACAGGCTGCGTGTTGCTGCATCTTACTTATCGATGCCTGGCTGGCGAGGACCGTGGCGGTCAGGGCGCCGGCCGAGGCTCCGTACAGCCGGGTGGCCCCCTTGACGAGGTAGGGCGCCTTCTCCAGAAGGCAACTGGCAACCCCGATGTGGTAAATCCCCAGGAAACCGCAGCCGGCGAATGAAAGGTTCCAGCCTCCGTTAAGGTCGAACATGGCGGGACATAACCCCAGCTCAGTCCAGGGAAGCCCAGTCGACCAACGGGAACCGCGGGTTTGTGTGCCGAGAATGACGCGGGGAGAACGGAAGGAATTTCAGGAGGAACACCGAGTCAACAACTGTTTTTATACTGCCGAGGGAAGGCGGCGCGAGGAGCAACATGGTGCGTTCAAGTGCACAAGTTAAAAAAAATAAAGGTTGCGAGCAGCTGAAAGCAACAGCAGCATTGTTATATAAGCGTCATTACAGCAGTAGCATTAACTGAAGCGCAAGATTCATTAAATTTATTCGTCACATGCTCATAGGACAGGCAATGGTCAAACTACGACCCGGGGACCATGCGGCCCGTTAAGGTTTCAAATCCGGCCCACCGAACTTGAAGAAACGATATTAATCGTAAGGAGGTCATAAAATAGATGTATTTCATCATCTCCCCCAGTGTTTTAAGAATCATTTCAATGAAGAGCTAGATACCGTAGTGCTTCAAAGACACATTTTGTCGCAACTTTGCTTTTGTTAATTTTCAATAGACATTAAGCAACTAATCGTGTATAATGAAGGGGGGGCGGGGGGGGGGGGGGGCGGGCGGCGCTGAATGTGCCGATTTACGATGGGCAGTAAAAGCGGCATGTGTCCCTGGAAAGTGATTGGATTCGGACACTTTGCTTTCTCAACGCAGCCAATCAGTGACAGGTGGTTCGGAACGGGACGTCACGGGTTCCTTGTAAGGGAAAACGCTGTAACAGTTTTTTATTTTTGGGATTCTCTCTGACGTATTTTAATGTCATTCATATAATTTCATTTCACGCACACAAAATGTCAAATTGATAATTTCTGTTGAATTAACTTGGTAAAATGTAACCCCTCGACACAACATGAGCACGTGCTAACAACAAACCTGGCCACTGTATGTCAACAATGTGACCTCAATGAGTTATAATGTTAAATAAAAGAATGTCATTTTGTTTGTGTGACAACTCAGTGTTAATCCAGGTTCCATAATTGTCAAGCTTTAATGGGTAATATGGGATATAATTTTACCAGATGTATTAAATAAACCCAAAACAATCCCAAATATCAAATAAATGACAAACAAAAAAACAACAACAACAAAAAAAAAAACAGCACACATTCCCACATTCACTGTAGCCTTTGGTGGACCAAACAATGAAAATCCACTGAGTAAACAAGGACATAATGGATATAATGCAATCTATCATTGCTGTGTAATGGGTATTGTCAAGTGACAAAGTAAATACAAAAGTCCTCAAATGTCCCTCTTGGAATTTCCTCTGTGTTGTTTTAATATTTCCTTAGTTGACAGTTTAGCAAATGGCACCAAGCAGTTTGTCCTCTTAATTATTCACTCATACAGTGTGGGAAGCAAAAGGGTTATATTTTCCAGGCATGGCAGACATTCACAGTCTACATTATATGTATATACATATACATATATTTAAACACATCCAGAATTACTTTTCACCAAATGCATTTTACACCTTACTATTACCGTAACATTTGTTTAGTGTGAGTGTTTATATGGATTTTTTTGTTTGTTTTTAAAGACACACGGTGTTATTCCAGCTCTATGGATGGCAGTGATGGCTATACCAGCCTATCATGACCGACGAGCGCATCCTCGGCTTCGACGCACTGATCTGGTCCTGATGCTGGCGTCCGTGCGCGCGCATTACGTCACCTCTCGCTCCTCTGATTGGCTCATTGAGTCAACTCGCCCTTCTCCTTGAGCATCATCGCCGACCGAAGGCAGGGGACGGGGCGGGGGAGGGGGCAAGCTCAAAACACAGCCTCGTCCCCTTCCGACGTCACTTCCATCACCGCTCATCACAAAACGGGGGTCGATAGAGAACTCTGGGGTGTTTTCGTTTTTTTGGGGGGGTGTCGGCTCGTGAGCGAGGATGGCCGAGAGCGAGGCAGACACGCCGAGCACTCCCATCGAGTTCGAGAGCAAATACTTCGAGTTCGACGGAGTGCGGCTGCCGCCCTTCTGCAGGGGGAAGATGGAGGAGATCGCCGACTTCTCCCTGAGAAGCAGCGACATCTGGATCGTCACCTACCCCAAGTCAGGTACGACTCGGCCCGTGCTTCTCTCGGCCCGTGCACGTCCACATCTCGCTGCGGGAGATATCAAGTTCTCGAATAATAAAGGCCAACAGCCAACCAGTGTTTCCCTTCTCCATCACCTGCATTGATTACGCATTTTTGTTGTTTTTGTGTTGAAATGGGCAAAATGTCCTAACGGGTCGTTTTAAGCAATTTTGGTGAATGTCTGGTTTGTGATTATTGTCATTTGTTGTGTGTTTTTGTGTGAACGTAGTGAAAACTAATGGGGGATCCTTATTAAAACACACCAACAACTACACGCGACAGATGATCTCTGTTTACGTTCGTCGCTACCTGCCTTTTGAAGGCCTCTCTGTCGCAAAGAATTGTCACATTAAGAAGCGACGAGTCCATTTCTCCTCCTATAATTGGCGTTTTTTTTTTCTCAGCAGCCGCCACGTTAGGTTCGATGTTTACATCTGCGGCGGATTTTGTTGCGCAATTCCTGAGCACCGCGCGCAGGGTGGGTCTGGTCACGTGACGAGCGTGGCTCGCCAATGGTGGTGCTGGTGGCGCATGCAGAGGAAATATTGATCCTCCATGCTGAGACGAAGCAGGAGACCCTCCTTAGGCGGCGAGGTGTGTGTGTGTGTGTGTGTGTGGGCGGGGGTCCCCAACCAACCAGGTAGCTACAGTAGCCCGCAAGGACCACATGAGTCGTTTCTGTTGCTATTCTTCTGTGATCACACTTTTATCTATATTCGAAATAAAATGATTAAAAATATTTTATTATACATGAAGTATAGTTTGGGTTGGTTGAACTGTCCGTATCTGTACCGTTAATAATTATAGTGAGAAATTAACAAGATGTTTGTCTTCACAGAGATGAGTAACATTAATAATAACATATAACTAAAGACAAACTGAGAAAATGTGTTATTTCAGGAGAGTGTAGCAAACTGGTTGCCCTTCAATTTCAATTTATTTAGCCTCTTGAGGTGCAGCATCTCATTTTCAAGGAGGTCCCACATACAAATAACACAAAGACATAAATTACAAAGATACACAAAACACAGTGCTCTCCAACTTACATATCCCACCACATCACATCACAGGCTTTCAAATACTATTTTCACAGTACATATATGCACACCTGCCAATCATATGTTCACGTAGCATTACAAATAAGCATCAAAATTAAACATCAAGAGCAACTGAAGGCAAGAAGTTTTAAAAAAAATAATAAATGAAATGAATAAAGAAAGAAATTATATCAAAAACACAAACAGTTTGTTCTGAATGGGAAAATAAATTTAGTCTAAAGAAGTGATGGACTTTAAAATGGACGGTAAATTGTTCCAATCGGATGGGGCTTTGTACCCGAATGACCTGCGACCCATTTATCTATGGATTTTTGGGACTGTGAAAAACAGATAGGCCATATGTCTAAGAGGATGTGGGAATGTAGATTGTATTAGAATTTGTTTTAAGTATGGTGGAGCAATGGTGAATACATTTCAAAGGAAACAAGGCCCAATGAAACTGGCGCCAGGGTTTAGGATGAAGCCAGTTGAGGGTATCATGCATGAGGCAGTGGTGAGTTCTGAATGGACATCTTAAGACAAACCTGCACAGTGAGTTATTGAGAATATAGTGGGGTTTGAGGATTGAATCAACTTTTTTTTTAGTCAACAATATCAGCATAATGGAGTTTGGGGAATATCAGTTGAGAGGTTCGTGTGACCCGGTAGCCATGAAGTAGCTCCCAGGTTCAGGGTGCCCTGGATTAGGGTGTCGGAATTCACTGTTGATCATCCCAACTGTCAAATAATACTTTGTGCCTTGATTTTTGACTGACAGCAGCACCTCATCAACCCCCCCTGCCCCCTTGTCCTTTATCTTCCTGAAAATGTCATCTTACACTGGCCGTGTGCAATGATGTCAATTCAACACTTGACATCTCAAATAATTGCATTTGGAATCTAGTTTTGGTTTTCAATAACTAATGCACAAAATCTGGAGCAGAGTTCTTCTCTTCTTCTTTCTTCCTCAGAGCATAACACACTTTAAAGTCAGTCACTTTTTTTTTCATATTTTAAATGGAACAAATGTCTGCAAGCACTTGCCCAGACATAAAGATGGCTTTATAACTGTAATTAGTCAAAGTCCAAAATAAACAAAAAAAACCCATGGTCATTGGGCATGACTGATTAAAATGCTTCACATTTATAGACCATTTAATTCTCGTACTTTATTTTGCGCTTCAGGTTGTGAAAGGAAGTGGAGCACTCAGCAAGTCCCACTTCTGGAAGAAGGAAAAGACGTAAAGACAACTTCTATAGCAATTCTAGACTGGAAGTGATTTTAACAACATTATGATTTCCACCCCAAACACGGTGGCAGTTTGTTGACCTCTTAGATCAGGCATGGACAAACTACGGCCCGGGGGCCACATGCAGCCCGTTAAGCTTTCTAATCCGGCCCTCTGAACTTGAAGAAATTATATTAACTTATATTAAGTAAGTCATACAATAGCTGTATTTCATCCAGTTTTTCAGTGTTTCAAGAGTCATTTCAATAAAGATCTAAACACCGTATGGTTTCGAAGACAGATATTCTGTTGTAATGCTTTTGTTCATTTTCAATGGACATGAAAGCATGTGTTTTTTACAAATCTCATTGTATATTTTTTCTCCTACGAGGTGGGTCACCAAAGCACTCAATCCATCTGTTGCTGCTATGGCCCCTCTGGCAAATTTTGGAACCCATTGTGGCCCACCAGTCAAACAGTTTGCCCACCCCTGTCTTCGATCCTGATATCCTGAATTCCCACCGGAAATAGGCCGTAAGCGTTGCAAACTTTAATTGCAAAGCTTTGATCTAATTGGGACTAAAGTCGGATCATTCAAAGTTATCGACAACACAACAAAGAGCCTGGTGATGCATTAACCTGCATGACATAAGATAATAACAACAACAGAGTCATAATCTAAATCAGTCATATCTTGCCAATTCTATTTCTATGCTCCGTTAACCAATATTGTTACACATTTGAGCATGTTTCCACAAATTGGTCACAGCTTGTTTTTTGTCTTTTTGTTGTTGAAAATTTCCCTTTATTTGCGCTTTTAACCACAACTGCACATCCTTCCTGCTGCTTTGACAGCTCAAAAAGTATTGCGTAAGAGCAGACACAGACACAAACCAGGCTAATGAACACGCGGCAAACTTTGTTTTTATTTTAACAAATAAGTAAGATGATATCAGAAAAAAAAAAAAATTCAAAACAAGATGCTGGTAAATTACCTGACACAAGAAGAGCCCGGTGTTTGTGTTACTCCTCATGTCTGCTACATGGAGAGCATGAGAGCGAACACGTGTCTGGCCACGTGGCGGAGATGCAGAGCTGCGATGCCATTAGCTGATGGTCTGGGTGAAAATGAGGCTCACAAGATTCTGTAAAAGAAAATTAAAAGAGAGAAAGGCCTTCGCTGTGTGTTTACAGGCTGATGGTGCTTCGTGCCTGCTCTGGTGTCGGCCATACGCCCAGTCATGGTTCCCCCTGGAACAACCCCTCTGCCCCCTCCCACACACAAGCAAGCCCACACTCTAATAATAGGCACAGACACAACAGAGAAGAGAATTCTGCTCTGTGGC
Source organism: Nelusetta ayraudi (assembly GCF_046127955.1). Classification (NCBI taxonomy): domain Eukaryota; kingdom Metazoa; phylum Chordata; class Actinopteri; order Tetraodontiformes; family Monacanthidae; genus Nelusetta; species Nelusetta ayraudi. The sequence goes on along the minus strand of NW_027466185.1, from coordinate 5,973,493 downwards.
AAGATTCTATTGTGTTTCCTGATACTCGTCCTCATAAAGAAATTGCACCGCATAATTGTTTTTTAATAGATTTTTTTCAATTTCACGTTCAGTTTTCAAAACCCATAGATCTATTACATGTCAAATGTAGTTTGGCCCTAAACTTAGCTGCCGTGATTATTTTTTTTAAATAAAGGTGTATAAAACCGAGCCTGTGTTTAATAAACCAATAAGTCAGGCTTTGTTATCACTAATTACCTTCACTATTTTATAGAACTGTTGTGCAAACTGTAGGCACACTGATTCACGTTTCTTTCGTGTTCACTTTTCGGACATGATAACAGCATGATTTGATTTGTATTTTGTTTCTATGAATGAGCCAAAGCCCAAAGCCATGGTCAATAATCCCATATAAGAGCTACAACACAATGTTTGAATTCTTTCCTGGTTGATGTACAATTTAAGAAAGTGAAGATGCTCGGGCATATGTTCCTGATATAAAGAGGAGTGTATCTTGAGCATTTTATTTACTTAATCATTGGTTTGTCATTCTTCAGAAAGTAAGAGCAATTTTTGATATGAATGATATGATGGTTGTGTGATTCAAACGGCTACCTTTTTTTTTTTTTTTTTAAACAACAACAACAACAACAACAACAACAAAACAAATATGATGTTTTTCTTTCAATGCGTATTGTACATCTCTGGTTCTACTTGTATTACTCGCATTGCAATCGCTCATCGCTCATTGAATAAGTTGTCGGCTGACTTCACCTGGCAGTCATTTCATCATTTTCAGCTGAAAGTTGTCAGTTTAATTCAATTTCTCGGAGGCACTGGTTGTTGCATTACTCAAAGTGATTAGTGAGCAGTGGGTTACAAAATATGACTGACACGTCAAAAGAGACTTTTGGATGAATTTAAGATTTCAGATGGATTTTATTGAGCCCCCAGTGGAAATTCCTAAAGAATTGATCACTTTGTTTTGACATGCAGTCAACCTAGTCCCCACTCTTCCTTTTGTTAAACACAACTATTTTTCATTTTTTTAAGAAAAGATACAGCAAAGTGCCCCAACGGTTTACGGACTATGGGAGTGACGTGACGTGACATTACCACATACCCTACCACACAATGCAACTGCTATAAAAGCATGTGGTCTGGCAGTGATATAAGAAGAAAAACCCTTCTAAATGATTTCAAACCATGCAAAATTGATTGTCTGTGGATAAAGAGATGAAACCAATACAATTCCCTCCATGACAAAACAATGATTTTCAGTTTCAGGTTTTACAGTGTGTCAGTGTGTGAGACCTATTAAGAGGTTTAATTTTACTTTGTATCAAAAAAGTTTTTTTTTATTGTTTTTGTTTTTGGTGGATTCGTACGGAAGCGTATTGCATTCACTTGGCAAATAAAAAAATCTCTGTTTTTCAGTGTAATTATTTCTTATCTTTTTTTCCAGCCTTGTTTTTCGTGCAAATTTCTTTCCGCCCTATTTTGCCGAGTTTAGAGGAAACAAGGAAACAATGGCATCCATTCTTTCATTGAGAGCTAGATATCATGGAAGCAAACATGGCCAGCTTGTTCAGTTCAATCAAATTCTATTTTGACACGGGTTTAAGACACTGGGAAATAGTCCTGTCTTTAAGTGACATAGATGGCATTACAATCAGTTTATCAACTTTACGTAGGCATCTGAGGACTTTGCGGTTGTTTCGAAGGAAAGCCCATTCAGATATTCTCGACATCGCAATGTTTCTCTGGGATCAATTGGATAAATATGGCATGCTCCATGGATACAAAATGATGCATTTGAAGTGCATTCAGACTGGCTACGAGCACATCCATGCCGTAGAGTCACCTGTCTTCTGTTTTCACGCGGGATTTCAAAATAAAAAAAAAACAGGGCGGAAAAAAATTAGCACGAAAAACAGGGCAAAAAAAAAAAAAAAAAAATTAACATGAAAAACAGGGCAGAAAAAAATTAGCACGAAAAACTGGGCTGGATAAAAAATAGCACGAAAAACAGAAATAAACTGAAAAACAGATATCTCTTTTTATTTGCCAAGTGAATTCAATACGCTTCCGTAAATCCGAGAACCAAAACTAACAAATTTTAATTGATTAAAATTCCCAGTCCAGCCACCCAGTTTTCCCAAATAGGACATTTATTGTTAAAACATGTTTTTTTTCCCATCGTTCCTTTTCTGCCTGTCAGTTGAAGTGATTCTGTCTTTCCTTTCCAGGGACCAGTTTACTTCAGGAGATTGTTTATCTTGTGAGTCAAGGTGCGGACCCAGATGAGATCGGCCTCATGAACATTGACGAACAGTTGCCCGTCCTGGAGTACCCCCAGCCAGGCCTGGACATCATACAGGTAACACAGGGGGGTTCAGCAGGTGACCATCTAGGTTGCGCTCGACAGAATCTTGGCTTCGATCATTGGAGATGATGACAGAACCAAAAGTTTGATAGCACCCACGAGAGGGAACTCTCTATTCAGTAGATTACGCCAAAGGATTTATCACATATTGTTCTTCAAATCATGCTGACCATCTATCAATAGTCTGTACTTGTTTAGGAGAAGTGGACGCCTTTTTATTATAATCAGTCAAAACACCATAAATTACTTCTTGAATCTCAGTATAACCCAGAGACCATGTCATAAGAAATATTTCATGTGGAACTATTCTCAATTTGACCCTCTATTTAATTTTAAACCATTCATCCATTGCTGTTCCATCCCATTTGTCTGATCTGTGACAGTTATAAGATTCGCCAAAGTCATCGTAGCACTTGAAGATTTAAGGACCTTTTAAACTATCTTCAGTATCCAATTGCCTCAAGTTAATTTTCAACTTCTTTGCAAATTGCCACTTAATTGAAGTGCTAACGCAATCAATCAATCAACGGACCAATCAAATGTAGGCCAAATTTTGCCCTTTCTACCTTTAAACCCTTCAATCAGTTTTTTCCAGGAAGTGAAGAAAAACAAATAAAAACTTTGAGGCAACAGCACCAGCCAGCCGATGAAGATTTTGTTAATTACAGCTGCAGCTACAGAGAGCGTGACCGGGCTGAAGAACTTTGATGCTTGCATGGGACCAATTGGGTCGGTGGGAGAGGGATATGCTGATGAACTTGTGTAGGGTGGTTTGGTGCGATAGGGAGGAAGAGAGGCACACACAAAAAACAAATAACATCTGCAAGAGTGAATGAAGGAATCGATTAAAAACAAAGCAATGCGATAACTCAATCAGTCAAGGCGTTAAATCAAATCCAGCGGAGTCAATTCATCAAATCAAATGAGAAAAGCCACAGGTTCCTCCAGGGCAGAGACAGAGGTTTGCAGAGGGAACACCTCTAAATATTTATTAATGTACAGACGCATGTACATTTATGTTGCATGATGTGACGGGATGAGGGATAAGGCCAGCTGATGAGATATATGATGAGCCACCACCACCACGCGTGAGAAAGTGTTCCTGGGCTGAACCAAAGCGACTCAGACGCTACTCTTTGCTTCCGATGACTCACCGAGCTGACTCAAATAAATTGGATCAGCTGCTTGTGTGACTAGGGGCAATTTCTTTGTCAATGTGGGCCCTATGAAAAAAAAAGGTCAAACAGTGTTGCGGCGCAGCCAAGAAGAGCGCCTCTCATGTTCTCATGTCCAAAAAAATCACAGCCTGGATGGAGGAAAACTGCCTTTGTTCATTCACGTTTCTTCTTCTGGCCATCTTTAAAAGAAATGACTACTTTCTGTCTCTCTCTTCAGGAACTGACGTCCCCTCGTTTAATCAAAAGCCATCTGCCTTATCGGTTCCTCCCCACAGCCCTGCATAACGGAGAGGCCAAGGTCAGACTCCTCTATCTGCTTTATATACATTTACATTTAAACGCAAACTGCATCCACTTATTTTATTGTTAAATTGATCTCAGTAATTATGGCAGTATTGTATATATATGTATATATATATATATATATGTATGTATATATATATATATATATATATATATATATATATATATATATATATATATATATATATATATATATATATATATATACACATATATATATATATGTATATATATATATATATATATATATATATATATATATATATGTACATATATATATATATGTATACATACGTATAATAAAAAAAAAAAATCATGATTCTAAAATCAGAGAGACACTCAGATGTGATTGCCATCAAATCTCAATTGTAAGTCCGCACTAGTTTTGAGACAGATAGTGGCAAATTCAACCAGAGCCAGACAAAGGATTAGATAGGTTACATAGGAAAACAACATTTCTTTAAACAATCCATTGTAATTGCTGTCAAGTTCATTTTTTGTATTGTTCTTAGTTCTGCCATAATCTCGTTTTCCAACTTTTGATCTATCTATCTATCTATCTATCTATCTATCTATCTATCTATCTATCTATCTATCTATCTATCTATCTATCTATCTTTCATATCTATCTATCTATCTGTCTATCTATCTATCTTTCATATCTATCTATCTATCTATCTATCTATCTATCTATCTATCTTTCATATCTATCTATCTATCTATCTATCTATCTATCTATCTGTCTATCTATCTATCTATCTTTCATATCTATCTTTCACTCTTAACGTGCAATTGCATTAAAGTTACATGTTTCTCAGAAAACTAGGTAGCAGTTTAGGTAGCAATTGATTCTTGATTTGTAAGCACATCTACAGTATTATGTTTCCTGATTGTGCATTTACACTTAATGAGGGATTAAGTAGGTTTAAGGTTTGGATTAGGCTACCCTATTGGTTTTTATTCATGTTCATTTTCACATTTTCACATTCTTCTGGACTCAATCCTTAGGACATCTTTTAGTGTTTGTCCCTGGTTCTCCTGACTACAACAGGGCAGAGTTTTAGGCAACAATCCAGTATTGTGTGTGTCCTCCAGGTGATCTACATGGCCCGTAACCCGAAGGACCTGGTGGTGTCCTACTACCAGTTCCACCGCTCTCTGAGGACCATGAGCTACAGGGGAACCTTCCAGGAGTTCTGCCGCCGCTTCATGAACGACAAATGTAAATGGTCTAGCCTCTGGATCTAAATCGGTGCTCGTATTTTACCCTCATGTGTCAGCCGTCTCTCTCTGTGCCCTCATGTTTCCCCACAGTGGGATATGGCTCCTGGTTTGAACACGTGCAGGAATTCTGGGAACACCGCATGGACTCAAATGTCCTCTTCCTGAAGTATGAAGACATGTACAAGGTGGCCACTTAACGTTCTCTTATTTACATGGCACATGAGTCAGTTCTTGTCTTAGGACATCAGTAACATCACATTTAGTCCACCCTAAATTAATGCAACTCATATTACCCTCAATATGACACTGAGGTTTGAGAATCCATAGAGAATCACACTCACACATTACATCACCTTCATATAGGCGACCTGGTTGAGCAAAACTTAGTTCCAGGAGCATTTAAATCACAATTAAGACTGATACCACTGATACTGGTGGTGTAGAGCAAGGCAAGTACTTTTCAAGATTTGAAAACTAACAAATTTTGTTTGACAAATGTATTTTTTTTTTCCTCACAACAAAACTGCATTGATCGGTGTTGAAATATATAAACAATTGTGATTAAAACAAAGATGAAGAGATGATTTGTTGCTTAGACGTGCAGTTCCTTCAGTGTACTGTTGGAGGACTGGAACTGAGCTTTACTTACTACTAACTTGCAACCCAGTCTCTTCTCCAAATTCAGGAAAATATGTGCAGTCACTGATGAAGTAATACAATTTATATTTATTTCAAAAAGGAGTCTTCTGCAAAAAATACAAACATAGCTCATTCAAGTTGTGCTAAAAATCTTGAACATATAGTGTTCACTATATTCAGAAAGTTGAGAGAAACAGATAAAAGTATGTCTTACTTGGTGTGAAAGGGCCAGAAGTTTTTTTTTTTTTTTTTTTTCAGAGCCAACAAGTCATAAGCACACTTTGACTATAAACAGTTTTGCCTGAAGCACAAGCTTTGTACATAATGGATCGATAGTGTTTCTATTTAATGGATTTAGATCCCCCTCCTTTTTGTACTGTCTGAACATCTGAGCTGTGGGCAGCTGAAAGCCTTCAGCTACTCATGTGAGTTTGGTAAAAGCTGAAGTCACTGATTATATGTGTATGCCATCTGTAGTGTACAAAGCAGCAATGTATCAGTGTGATTTACAATTTATTTACCTTTGATAAAATCACCACTTTTTGATGAAACAAACAACTCAAACTATGAAAATCCTGCATTTATCCCTCATTTTCTGATTTGATACAACCTGACATTGTTGATTTATAAACCCACAAGTGTTCAGACAGCCTGTTTGCAGACCTGGGTTTGCTTCCAGCTCATATCACATGTCTGTGCTGCACACTGATTACATGTAGTGTAGGGGTGGAACATACTGTACATATGTCTATATAACCCCATGAACTGATAACCTACATTTCAAGACAGTATGTACTGTATACAGAGGCGTGCCTTTTGTCTGTACATTAGGCCAGTATACCCTGTGTACCCTGTGCACCTTCAGAACACTGCGTTCACACCAGCGGATGGATACTTTTTGAACATATTTCCTAGTATTTCATGAATTGATGCCTTTTCTTACTGTAATCTTCTCCCCAATCACACAGGATGTGGGGACGTTTGTGGGGCAGCTGTCCCGCTTCCTGGGTGTTACCTGCGATAAGGCTCAGCTCGAGAGCTTAGTGGAGAGTTGCAACCAGCTCATCGAGCAGTGCTCCAACTCGGAGGCACTCTCGGTCTGCAGGGGTGAGTGAGAGATGAGATGAAAGACACAGCAAACAGCCCTTCACAATGGCTTCCTAAATTTGACCAAGAAACAACAACAAACAACAAAATAGAAAGAAAAAAATGACAGAGCCCCTCAAGGCGTTAGAAGCACTTTGTCAATTGAGGACAGACGTGTTTTCAAGTCTAAAGTGAAGTTTGAATTTGAATTGGAGTCTGGGGATTAAACTTTATTTTTGAAATCGCTAATATTGAAATGCTAACATACCCAGGTACCGCCAAAGAGTGTTAGAAAGCTATTCAATGAATGATAATGAATGAAAGGTGCATTCAATCTACCAATTTCCTCGATAATAATATAAAGACCAATGGATGTGTTAGTTGTATAGTCATATATGGGAGTGACCTCAGGTCATTGACCTCTCAAGTGATCTTTCAGCTTTTGACACAAGCGGCGTCCTCGATAGGAATACATGTACATTTGTGCCCTCTTTTTACTTTGAGACATAATATTTTAAACACACGACATAATACCCTCGGTTTAGTTTGCTGAAACTCATAGAGTCCCGTTTACTGTTCTTAGAGGTTTTTTTTCAATACCCAGTTTAGTATGATTATACTACCCCCATGTGGCTACATGCTGACACTACACACTAGACATGCTAGCGTTTTCCACACAAACTAGCACCTGAACTTACTTTAGTATTTCTTTTATTTAATTTCTTTAAATGACTTTTCACTCCTCAGTTGATTCCATTTGTTGTTCTGTCATCTATTTTTTTGTATTTGTCTTTTCTGTTTTCCAACCCTTTATGTTGTAGTGCATGGGAGACTGGTGTCTGGTGTTCTTATACCCTTAACACACAGCTGACAGTCAGTCTGAGCTGTCACACACACACACCTCAGCAGGTGAGTCACAAGTACTGTGGGCAAAGCATTTTTTTCTCTTCATGTCAATTAAAAATGGAAATGAGTCCATTAGCTTATGCTTACGGCTGTGATAAAAAAAACAACAACAACCCCCCCCAAAAATAAATAAAATAAAAATAAAAGAAATTAGACATTTGTTAATCATTAACAATAAGATATTATTACCATGTGCTCCCCCTGCAGGCCGCCTGGGACTCTGGAAGGATGTCTTCACAGTGTCCATGAACGACAAGTTTGAAAGTGTCTACAGGCAAAAGATGGGCAAGTCTGACCTGACCTTTGACTTCGGCGTCTGAGGAGCAACCTCACCTCCATATACTGCTCCACCACTTTCCAAACCACACATCTGCAACTGACAAGTGCACAGGTCCACACAAATCCAATCCTTACACTTAAAAATGAACACTATAGTGGAGTTACTTAAAAAGAAAAGAAAAAAAGAAAAGACTTCCCAGAATGCACTCTGTCAACAGCTCATCACAGATTCTGCCGTGGTGGGCCTGCATTCATGAAAATATTCTTATCAGCAAACCAGCCTGAGCTCCTACCATCACAGTGTGTTCCCACTGCTTTGTATAGATATGTGTATATATATAAAAACCAAGTGTTGACTGTTCTAGATTTTTCTCAGAGCCTGACCCTTAATTATGTCAGGGAGTTGTCAACAAATATGTATATTGCGAGCGCCTGAAAATGAGACGAGAAAATAAGAAAAGGAAAAGTACATTCTCATGTTTTCCCTGCAGCAAAAAACACATCGCGCAGACCAACAAGCTAAAATGGCTTTGTTACAAAATGTGTACACCTGTAGGACTTGTAGAAACCAAAGTTGTAAAAAAAAAATGGAGTGAAATGGAGTGTGTCTAAATGGAAACGGTCCAAAAACTCAAATTCAGCTTATTTGCTCACATTAGCTTCACCAAATGAGGCAGTTACGTTTGCAAGACTATCCAGCATTTCAGGCAACCTTGAATCGTTAAAAACATTTTACGTTGAGAAGTATCTATTTATATTATAACAGTCAAAATTCAGTGCTTGGAGATGTTGGTCCAAAAACACACAGATCTTGATTCTTTAAATAATCAATCAGTCTGTAGGTTTGGTGCTCACAGTGATTTTTTGGCAAGATATACAATCAAGATGAGGAAATGGATAAAAAAAACAACACTCTTTTGACTCTTAGAAGCATGGAAAAATACTGTACGTATGAATGCATCTTCAAGACAGCAGACATTGATAAAACAGACTCATCTTCAGTGGTTTATTCTTTATTCTGTGTCCCATGCGCTGTCTGTTTAACACCTGCTGTAGGCTTTGTGAGCATTGGTAACAAACTGGAAAACCCAATATGTTTTTTTTTTTTTTTTTTTCTCCCATTTTCACTGGGTGGAGGCTTCAGCACCACAGTGAAAAATAACCAGTGTAGACATGGCCAATACTGTGATTTTAAGGTTTGGGTCTCATGCTATACATGTGTGAATATTTGTAATAAATTGACTTTATTTATATTGTGTATTGACACTAAACATGATATTCCTTACATTCCTTACATGTAACTGTCAAGCTGTGCTCTGCCTCTCAGTAAACGATAACGTCTGTCAAGAATTCGAGGTTTCCAGGAAAACACCTAGTCTGAGCTTTAGTGCTGCACATTTTCAGTGAAGGTAAATAATAAAGGCTGCAATCAGCTCGAAGGTCTAAGCTCCAGTGCTATGCAGACATATATATATATTTTCTGAAAATATCTTTTTTGGATTGCACCAGTGTCATTACCACTGGTGCAATGCGATCATCCATGTTCAATATCTTGAGGTGTACACCTTGCCAGTGATCATCATGACGACCCTCACATGATCATGGATTCATCAGAATTGTTTGGGACTCTTGGTTTAGTAGGATACCAGAAAATGTAAGAACTGCAGCAACAACTCTACAGATCTACTGATCTAACAGATCAGGGTTTTTTTTGTTTTTTTTTTGAGGCCTAAGCATCTTACGATGTGGCTTTCTTCAGCGCCATTGAATTATAAGTTGCCAAAGGTAATATTGCATATTTTATTGAAATAAATAACATATAATAGCCAATCCGTATTTTATTTCAGAATTGGCTTACATGTCGAACTTTTTGAGACCAGTGCAAATAAAAGCTGGTTGGCTCAGACAGTCACTCATCCTTTAATGTTCTATGACTATTTGACAGTGAGAAGGTTGTGGGTTTGATTCCCCGGCCTGGGGAACCTTCTGTGAGGAGTTTGCATGTTCTCCCTGGGTCTCAAAAAACATGCATGAGAGGTGAATTGGGAACTGGAAATTGTCCCTAGGTGAGTGTGTGTGTGTGTCAGTGTGAATGGCTGTATGTTTGTGTGTCTTTCATTGAGGCCCTGTGATGAAGAGGCCACTTGTTCAGGGTGTCACCCTACCTTTGAACTATGACAGCTGGGAGAGACTCCAGCAGACCCCATGACCCTGAGTGCAGGAGTAGGAGAGTATAGAAGATGCATGGATGGATGGATGGGACCTGACATGCAGGGTGGAATGTTTTAACATCCATAGCGTGTGAAAAATACCATTGACAGGATTTAAAAATTTAGACGCCCCTATAAGAGAAATCAAAGAATGACAATAAAAACAAAAACCCTACAGACAGCTTCTGTTTCTTCAGACCAACTTTGTGAGATTAATTTTAAGGATTGAGATTAATTCCATAACACACAATTTCCCTCCAAAAGTACTGCAACATTGTGGAAAATGCCTTTATTTTTGGCTGTAAACTGAAAACATTGGGTTTGACAACAAAAGAAGAATGTGAAACAAGAAACCAACATTTCCAGGTATTTACATCTGGACCTGGTACACAACTTAGAGGAGATATCATCATTTGTAACAGAACATCGACTTTTTAGGGCGAGCAAAAACATAGGAACAGATAGACTTAACATCATTTAAATTGAATAAGAGTCAGTATTTACTTTAAATTCCTTTGCAAGCAAAGGATGCATCGAACCTGTGACCCACTGACATCACCAAACTCTTGTTTTCTTCTTTTGTGATACTTTTCCAAGCTTGCGATGCAACTTTTTCCAGCTGTCAGTCTCCCCTTCAGCAGGTGAACTGAAGTTTGGACACTGACATGGCCAGTTTAGAACTGACCACTTTTAGCTCCTGATGAACTCCTTTGTTGTCTTGCCAGTGTGTTCTGGGGTCTTTATCTTGCTGCATGATGAAGGATCTCCCAATCAGTTTGATTGTATGTTTTTGAAATTGGCACATAAAATCTTTCCGTATACTTCTGAGTCAATTTTGCTGCCTTATCAATAGATGAATGAGTCTATTAATGTCACAGAAGAAGCTGTGCAGGACACCAAGCCATGACAAGACCAATAGAAAGGCCAGGATGGAATTTTGCCATCAAGTACAGAGATGAGCCTCAAATATTCTGGGACAAAGTTTAACCAACAACATTTTACCAAAGTGGTGGAAAGGGTAAATTTGCTCACAATCCCAAACCTATATGCTCATCTGTGATATACACTGGAGGTGATGTCATGGCTTCTTCTGAAACGCACTCATTCATCTGTTAATACGGAAGCAAAATTAACTGAGAAGTCAACAGAAACATTTTCTTTGCCAATTTAAAAAAAAAAAAAATACAATCAAACCGATTGGGAGATCCTTCGTCATGTGGCAAGATAAAGACCCAACACACACTGCCAAAAGAGCAATGAAGTTGATCAGGAGGTAAAAGTGGTCGTTTTTAAATTGGCCAAGTCAATGTCCAAATTTCAGTCCACCTGCAGAAGGGGAGTCTGAAAAGACAGCTGAAAGAAGTCTCATTGCAAGCTTGGAAAATGATCACAAAAGAAGAAAAGAAGAGTTTGGTGACGTCAGCGGGTTACAGGTTCGATTTCATTGTATGCAAACAAAGGGTTTGCAACTAAATGCTGAGTCTTAATCAATTTATCAAATTTTTAGTTAATCTGTTCCAATGTTTTTTCTCAACCTATAAAGTTGGTGTTCTGTTACGAATGATGATATTTCCTCTAAGTTGTGGATCAGGTCCAGTTGTAAATACCTCGAAATAAGAGCTGAAATATTGATCTCTTGCCTCAAATTCTTCTATTGTTGTCAGACACAACTTTTTCAGTTTACAGCAAAAACAAATTACAAATGATTGTCTCACAGTTCAAGTAGTTTTGGAGGGGAGAGTAAATGCACATGACTTCAGAGGGGTAGTGTGTCCTATTTTTAAGGATTGAAATCCTCAATGAGGAGATAAAATATTATCCATCTATCTTCTATAACCACTTCCTCTGCACTCAGAGTCCTGGGGGTCTACAGAAGCCTCTCCGAGCTGTCATAGAATGAAGGCAGGTTGACACCCTGAACAAGGGGCCACATTGAAAGACAAACAAAGATGAAGCCATTCACACTCACACACGTAGGGACAACTTCGAGTTCCCAATTCACCTCACATGCATGTTTTTGAGACACAGAGAGAACATACAAACTCCACACAGAAAGGCCCCAGGAATCGAACCTGTGAAACTTCTCATTGTGAGGCGACAGCGCTAAGCTAACCACTGCACCACCGTGTTGCCCTCCCTAAAATATTACATCAGCAATAAAACAAGTAGCAGTTTCATCACTTAAAAAAATAAACAAAGCAAAATGTTGATGTCGAATGTCTCAACTCTTTAACCAGTTTATTGTGCAAAAACTGAAAAAAACAACCTTTAGCATAAGCATCCTAGCAGATGATAGTACAAAGCGAAGCTAATCATGCCTAGATTAACTCAGCAGTTCAGTGTGTCAGCTGAAACACTGAATTAAAAAAAAAATTGTTTTTGATTATAAATGAATATATATGTATGTATTTATGCACGTATGTACGTGTATATGCATATCTACATATATATGTATATATGCCTATACACGTACATACATGCATATATATATATGCATATACACGTATATATGTATATATATATATATATATATATATATATATATATATATATATATATATATATATATATATACACATATATTATTTATAATCAGCTGTTGCACTTATTCATTTTTCATCTGGGGGTGCCTACATGACTTGAGGCCAGGATGGGGTCAAAGTCCAGCATGTCAATGCTTCCCACTGTCATAAACCCCCACTGAAGTAGCGCCACCATTCCCTGATTCATGTCAGTTGTTGGCAACAGTAAAGGAACAAGCAGGTCATTTAGACAAAACCAGCACCCAGTATGTTCTGCTTCCTTCTCTAATTTTCACCACCATCAGCCAAAGGCTTCACAACCAGTCAGTCCAGCACCTCCTCCAAGCCCCCTGCAGCCTCAGTAGTAGTCTCACATCCTTGTTCTCAACCAGACACTTGTGAATGTCTTTATTGTGTGGATGTAATAGACAGAAACCTTGACACCATCTCTTCACGCTGACAAGTTTTGGACTGCTTGATTTCCCCCCCCCCTTTCATTGTTCTCTCTCTCTTTTAGCTCTGTGTTTACAGCCAAGTGGCCGATGGACATTTTCATGATTAATTTGGTTTGTTATACATGCCAGCCTCCATTTTCTTGGACATCCTTTCCTGAACTTGCTTGCGTGCTGGTTTATTATTAATAAAGTTGTGTCTTTGGGCAATATCCAGAGATGTCATATGGTCTCCTTTTTTCTCCAATAGAACCAACATTTGCAAAAAGTTTTATGCTGTCTCTCTCAAGGAAAGGGAGATTTATAGAGGTTGCTAATCCATGAAAACCAATATAGGCATATTCATATGAATATAATGTTTTTTTTATATGTATAATTGTGTGTAACATTAAGACTGTTTTTTTTTTTATTTTTTATCATTATTTGTTAAATCTTGTGGCATATAAGGTAGGTCAAGTGCTTTCTAATCTGCTAATCTTATGGCTTTTCATTTCTATGAAATGAAAAGCCATTTTCGTGGTCGTGGTGATTATTATTATTATTATTATTATTATTATTATTATTATTATTATTATTATTATTATTATTAGTACTGGTATTAGTATTATTATTATTATTATTATTATTAGTAGTAGTACTGGTATTAGTATTAGTATTATTATTGTTGTTGTAAGGACAAACAGTAATGTTAAGTTTATAGCAGCCTCAGTCAATTGAGCACGAGGGTTGTGGGTTCGAGCATTGTGTTAGTTGAGCAGTTTTGAGCAGTATTTTTTTGGCGAACGTCACAAAATTTGTCCATTTATTCCTGTATTCCTACATTGATGCACACTCGTAAGGAATTTACAAAACATACATACACGGAGCACACAGAGAGAACCTAATGAGCCTGGGGAAGAACATGCAAACATGAATTAAACAATATTGATGTACTAAAAGGAGTTTCCATCAAACTATTTGGACTTCTAACATTATTTTGAATGACAACAAAAAATATATACCATGCCAACATTTTGTTTAAAAAAAAAAATAAAAAAATTCATACGCTCGATAGATGAAAAAAAACAAAACAAAACACAGAAAGCATGACTAAATTTGCCAATGTCAGGCACCAGCCACAAGATGGCAGTATAAGCTCTGTTTTATCCTCTCCAGTTGACGAACGAAGCTCGCGGCTCCGCAGACCGTTGAGGAGGAAAGAAAGTGACTCTGGCAGCTGTTTGGAGCAGACGTTTCTGTTTGCCCCTCTGCCTCAGAGTCTTCTGCCAAATTTCTTCTTCTCTCTCTTGTCCAAGCAGCCCACACAGGCTTAGTCTCCACAATGTTCTCCTTGAAGTAGCGCCACCTGACACTCAAAACACACCAGTGGCAGAAATATCATGGCCGACAGACACAGGCAGAGGAAGTTGCCGAGGCCTCGTTAAGGTCTCGCGCTGGCTCGCACTCGCTTCTCACACGTACGTTGTGTGCATGAGTTCTTTTTTTTTTTTTTTTTGTGTGTGTGTGTGCTTGGATTCCGCCTTCATCTTCATCTTCTGCCTCTGTCACTCTGCTCCGCCACTGTAATCGGCTCCGCTCTTCCTCTTTGTTCCGTCTCGGTGCTCAGCCTGACAGTTTGACTGCCTGTCTTTCCGGCACAGTTTCCCCTCCATAATATCACCACTTAGCGCCCCCTCCCCCCACTCACCGATGCCCACTACCTCCCACTTACTATCTCTTTCATTAAAAGACATTAAACTGTGTGGGTGAGTGTGCTTTGTGTAGAGGGTTTGGAAAGTTTACTTTAAGAAAGCAGCAGCAGCAGCGGCAGCAGCTGTTGTTCTTCTGGTGACTTTCTAATACTAAAGACCCCCCCCACCCCGTGCTGGAGGCCACAAGGAGACCAACAAGCTCACCTTCCCTCATTTTCAAGTCAGTCTCGTCCATGTTGCGCAACACTTCCTATTTCTTTTTTTTTTCCAAAAAAGCTGACTAAATTTATGTACACACACACACACACACACACACACACACACACACACACACACACACACATGCATATGTGTGTGTGTGTGTATGTATATATTTATACATACACACACACACACACACACATGTATATATATATATATATATATATATATATATATATATATATATATATGTATATATATAAAAAGAGTGAGAAGAGGCATAGCTTGTTAGCTCGCACCCCATTCTCAAAATATAAATAAATAATATGTATATATACATACAGACACACACACACACACACACACACACACACACACACACACACATATATATACATAAACACTTACCTCATATTTACATACCTACATGCACCAACATAAACTAAAATGTAATAGTATAATTATAAATATGCCCTGGAAGATGGGTCTCTATGAGAAACTTCACTGCTCGAGCAGTGTTGGTTATAATGCGAGGACACCGACAGTCTGAGCTGACAAATGCGTTATTAAAGTAGAAGCTGGTGACGGGCGGGACCCATGCAGAGAAGCTGAGTTTTCATCCCTTCTCGGGCTCCAAGCGTCTCTATTTATTCTGTGTGATTAGAATTGATTTTGATTCACTTTAACGTCACAGCGGTCGACCCGCGTCCTCAGAACCGACTCGACAGTTTCAAGCTTTAAAGGTTTTGTTTTTTTTTTAAAATCCATAATTCATAACAGCAGCAGATTGAGCTTCCTGAAGGAGATTGTTGGAAATAGTTTTAAAGTCAAGTCATGTGAAGGTACTTCAGGAAGCGGCCAGAACAGTCGCAGGAGGGCCGGCCTTCTGTTGTTTTTTTGTTTTTGTTTTTTTACCCCTTGACAAGCTAAGCAGTACAAGGATTCTTCTGGATTCTTCGAGCAGGACGTTGTTTCTTTTTATCCCACTGTCAAAAGGACACGCGCAGTCTTGAGCAAAAACTCTTTTCAGGACAAATTCCCAACACACACACACACACACACCTTTCTCGGGCTTATTTTGTATGTCACTCCCTGTACATTTAAGGTTATACAATAAAAAAAGAGGAAGTGACAGACAGAACAGAATTCTTTAGACACTTGTGAGTGCATGCTCTTTTTTAACTTTTCAATTCATGACACAGAAAGGCAAACAGATCCCAGAACAGAGCCATATTTCTTTGAATTATTAAGGACCATAAAGTCTTTGAGCTTTGTCGTTTCAGCAGATTTACAGCAACTACTGAAGTACGGCAGAAAGAATAGACATCATAGACACCAATAGAATAAAACAACCTCACGTAATACCTTCCAGATGAAGTCCAACCCATTTAATCAGGCCTTTCAAACCTATTAATCTGTGACCTTGATCTAACCTC
The DNA here is from genome assembly GCF_046127955.1 of Nelusetta ayraudi. NCBI lineage: Eukaryota > Metazoa > Chordata > Actinopteri > Tetraodontiformes > Monacanthidae > Nelusetta > Nelusetta ayraudi. Next base: position 5,957,001 of record NW_027466185.1, on the reverse strand, counting down.
CAGCCTCAGTCTGAACTGCAGGTGCAACACAGGTACCACAGGTGCAACACAGAGCAGTCCCCTGCCGCACCTCACGAGCTGGAGGCAGTGCTACTGCGGTTAGCAGTGATAATTGGACGGTGTGGTGTCTATAATAAGACTCGGTGTTGGGAGCTCCGCTGGGAGCCGCTGCACCGGATTACACCAAGGAAGGATGTAGGGCGAGGCAGCAGGGACTCTTCTTTGATTATGAGCCACCAAAATAGGTATATATATATGTGTGTGTGTGTGTGTGTGTATATCCCTGTGTGGGTGTGGCGGCCCGTGTGTGAGTAAGCATTTGTCATCCAGATTTAAACTATCTGTGGAAAATTCCTGTACATCATCGACTCTGCATATTTTGATTTTTACCATACGTGTGTGTGTGTGTGTGTGTGTGTGTGTGTGTGTGTGTGTGTGTGTGTGTGTTTCGTTTGAGCAGCTTTCCCAGTTATGCTGCATTTGTTTGTCGATGTTTTGTACGTGTGCGTACCTGCGTGGCTTCACTCGGAACAAAAGCATGTAAATTCATCACCAATGTGTGCCCATAAAACAAAAAACTTAAAAATCATTGTTTTTTGGCAACTGGTGTTTAACCCAACTGAAGATAAGTAGATTACGAGATCATTGGCCGGCCAGAAGGGCTGGGAATCAAACTTCGATACATTTCCAGCAATGATCGAAATAATACAAGGGAATAAAAAAAATAAAAAAAGTTAATCATCTTTGATCATTTAGCATACGTGTGTCCTGATCCAAAGTCGCTGGCGATTGATTGACACTCGCAAACTTTTGTTTATGCTAGAGTGGAAATTAGTGTCATGCCAAAAAAAAAGTCTCAAGTGTGCCTCAGCTTCATTAAGGTGGATCAAAATAAAGCAACATGCAGTATTGCATGTTGGGTCGCTTATTTTTGCATAAAACAAGCCAAACATTACACAGTGGACCTTTAAAACATCTGTTATACAAAAAATCCTTCCTGAAACGGTATCGACTGCAAAATATTGAAACTGACATTGTGTCAAAAACATGTGAGTGATACCCAGCCCTATTAATCCCCTCGTAGCCTGACAAGCTCACAAACGCAGCAGGACTTCAGTTGCCAAAGTTTACAAACCGCTGTTTACAAACTGTAACAGGGTCTATACAGCATTAGCATCACATCAAATGCTGGTTCTAGTGGGTTTGGACTGGGGTGGATCCAGACTAGATTAACCCCCCCACACACACACACACACATCCGAGATGAGAAAGAACCAAGTTTCTTACTTCTTTCACCATCAATTGCATAGCGATGCAGCTTTACTTAATGTGCTTGGTCTTTGTGGCAGGTGCAGGTGTGTGACGCCAGAGGGGGCGACACTGTGCACCACATGCAGGTTCTGAGTGGAGCCCCAGTGGTCTGAGGCAAACCCCCAGTAGTTTTGAGGCATGCATACAAAGACACACCTGCATCTGCACTACACTCTTGCCAAAAAAATGAAAAAATAAATAAAAATCAAACAGACTGAACTATATTTTTCAAGTTGAACACGCTTGTTTGCACATGTTTTCCTTTCGTGTTTTCCTGGCACTTCTTCAGAGCATTTTCACATTTTTCTTCAGGCTCCTTAGCAAACGAATGTGTAACACAAACCCAGTGAATGCAGGAAACTATGTGTTTGTCAGGTTAATGTGCATGACGGCACTCAAGACAAACGTGTCAGTCTCCAGGCAAAAACAGTAGTGCAACAATACAATATAATAAAACACTTCTGCTTCTTCTTCTTCTTCTTCTTCTTCTTCTTCTTCTTCTTCTTCTTCTTCTCCTTATTAATATCATTATTATTATTATTATTAGGTACTGTTTTATATTTTGCATTCTATTGTTTGCAATTAAATACCTTGTATTGTTTTTAACACCCTCACAAACTGTACTTGCCCATTTCTCACAAATCTTTGAATTTTTGAAAATGAATGACAGAAAATGCAGCTCTCAGAGTTCTAAATGCAGACAGACCATAAAGTTCTCTTTGAAATACCATCGTGACTTGACGGCATCTACAGAATCAGGTAGATATCGGCTTCCTCAGCTTCATGTACATCAGTGTATTACTGCAATTGTCCCTACATTACAGATAGAAAGATTAACAAAATCTTCCAACATGAGTCACACGATAACTTTTTAGTGTGTGTGCGTGTGTGCACGTGGGTGCACACGTGCGTCTTATGGGGTAAATTCAGGCGTCAGTATAAAAGCCCAGCTGTGACAGATTGCAGACACTACGTAGGAAGCGTGACAAAACCAACTCTGGATTTGTGCTGCTTGTGTTCCACATATTAAAGGCGGCTGTTGACGTTGGTGTGAAATGTGGAACATTTTTTATGTTATTTTTTATTTTTTTTGTCGAAATCCTTTCTGTGGGTACATGATTGCCTGAGGGCTCGCAGGCCCGTCCTTATCCGGAGACAGACTGAGACGTCTGTGTGCGCACAGAGGCATAACAGTGTTTCTATATTGTCTTCTTTTAGGGAAAAACAGCTCAAATCTTTGTAGTCACACCAGCCTTTCTTTCACTTTCAAGTTTGACTGCAGTAACTGTGCTTTACATTGTGCTTTTGTTGAAAATGTGTCTGTAATATTTGACTTTCCATCACTTTAAAGGTCCAGAGTGCGCCAGAGAGTAATAATTGACTTGATTTATGTTTTTTTATATTTGTACAAGCTGAATATACTGTACATAAATAAATTAATAAAAGTGTGCACTCATAGTGCTTGCATTGCCATATTTCTAAGGAAGCATGGTGTGGACAATCCAGTTTCCTGACATAGTGTTTCGTGATAAGAGTGAACGCTGGTGTCTCTAAATAAACCAACGAAGAAGAAGGTGGGCAACGTATCCAGGTTTTGGTGTGAGGCTACCGTAGTTCACTGGCAAGCTCAGGAGAGGGAGAGAAAGTGAAAGACACTGCAATCTGAAATATAATCACTTGATGTTGCTGTTTCTTCTTCAGAATCTCCAAACATTACACGCTTAACCTTTAAATGTTTTTTTTAAACATTAAAAAATATATAATTAAATGATTCTAGTGCAGGGGTGGGCAAACTTTTTTTTTAGCAACGGGCCACATGACAGACCTGCGTCGAGTCGGCGGGCCATGGAAGTTTTATTGCGCTAACGTCCCGGCATTTTTTTTCGTTGGGGGGCGGCACTCTATCGCTATCGCGCTATGCCAACTCGGCATAGTGCGGTTACGTGCCAACAAAGTTTCGTTGGGGGGCCGGGTATTACTGGCTTCACGCGGGCCGGACAGAGACACGCAGCGGGCTGGATGTGGCCCGCGGGCCGTGGTTTGCCCATGTCTGTTCTACTGTTTCAGTAGAACTTACCCAAAGCACTAAACAGCATTTTCCTGTAACCTAAAAAAAAACCAACAACCTAGCATTTAACATGCTATTACTTGAACTGAGAGAAAAACAACCAAAAGAAAAGAGTTCAAAGTAGCATTGTGGCTGGAATTAGTGTACAAAAACACTTTATTGACTTATTTACTGTGTCAAAAATGCCCTAAAGGAGGCAGGTTTCAAACAGATAATATAATAATAATAATAATAATAATAATAATAATAATAATAATAATAATAACAAATAGGCAGATGATTTGAAGCTGCAACAAGCCGTGTGAGACACTCACTAGCCTTTTGCTGACCACTTCTCATCTTGTTGCAGCTCGTCCTGTGACGCACAAAGTCTTGCACAGTCCTAACAGTCTCAGCGCAGTAAGAAATAGCTAGCACTTTGGGAAATGCACAAGTTGTAATTTTTTGTACTCAGTGTGTTAATGCAGGCTAGTAATGCCAGTTAATGCAGTAAGATGTGAAAGAGCTGAAAAAGTCAGTTTTTCCATAATACAATATTCCTGTGTGTGTGTGTGTGTGTGTGTGTGTGTGTGAAAATTACAAATAACTGAAGCATGCAAGTTTATTTCCCACATGTGCCAAAACAGCACGGAAGCACATTCCCAGGGATCATTGTTTGGGAAAATCACGGCTCAACCCACCCGACGCCGAGCAGACACATCTGCACGTCTCCGCTGGGAGGCCATCACCAGCGCCGTTAGCTCAGTAGGTCTGGGCTGGAGTGGATGCAGACTGAAGTAGATGGAGAACTACTACTGCAGCCAACAGCAGCCACAGTAGTTCCAAGTATGCGTACAAATACACAGCTGCCTTTCAGTCCAGTGGAAGAAATGTTGGTATGTGGAGTAGTTTTTTGTTTGTCTTTTCAATGCTTGGTCTTTATTTCCTGTTTTACCGCTAAAATATAACCCTCAGGTTGTTCCCACTTGTTCCCTGTTACCAGCAACTCCCCTTTTCCAGTTTATCCTGTCCACTGTGTTGGCGAACAGGTGGTCACTACATTCTATATGCTTAGTCAACAAGTCAGCTTTTGAGTTTGCATTAATACTTTGTACTATTTCATGGTTAACTTGTTGCTTTTCTTGTAATTGTGTGTGTGTGTGTGTGTGTGTGTGTGTGTGTGTGTGTGTGTGTGTGTGTATACATATATACATTTTAGCAAGCAAGAAAATGTCAAATGATGATGTAAGTATGATAATAATGACGTAAGCGTATGAATGTTGAGTGATGGAGCTGGACATGCTAATGCTAATGTTAGCTAAAAATGTGATGGAGGATTTCATTAGGTTTCTATCCAGCGACCGCTCTCCCTCCCACGTATATCCAGAGGAACGCTTTGTTCAGCCTTCTGCAAACTCATTTTCAAAGAAGTGGTGATTGCAATTCACAAAGGTGGTGGAGTGGCCACTGGTGGTTGGGTCACTGAGGGGAAATTGCTTATTATTAACGCTTGTCCTGACAAGAGCGTGAAGAAACAGCTGGAAAAGAAAAAAACCAAACAGTCTAAGAAGTTGTGAGAACAACTGCAGCCCAGTGTAATGTGCCGTCTACTGGGGCTCTGCTTCAGCAAGCAGACGCTCTGTCTCCCCCGTCCCCGGCTAATGACACATCATTTAGCATTCTGCAACGCTTTCCGTCTTTTCTCATCTCAAAGTTTTTTTTTTTTTTATTTCATTTTAATAAGAAAGTCCTTCTTCTGCCTTCTTTTGCTGTTTGTTTACCTGCTGGATGTTGCCATTGTTTGAATTTGCATTTATTTACGAGAAGACACAAAATTAATGTCTGAAATGAAAGCAGGTTGTAAACTGGATTTGGGCATCTTGTATTGTTTTGCCTATTGGATCTTCTGTCTAACGTCTAGTCTAATTATTTTAGTATTCACTTATGTCACAATACCACCCAATTACCCCCCAAAAAACAGCTTCACTATTCGCCATTACAAAAGGTTGCCTTGCAACAGTTTTTTTTTCAGTATTTCAAAATTTCATCAAAGACAAATTTCTCCATGTTCTTTTGGAATCATTTTGATGCAGATAGTTTCCAGTGAAATCCATATGCAGTGGTGGAATTTACTACCAGGAAAACAACAGGAAAAAAACACTTTGTGCGTTTCTTTTTTCAGACTTTCCCAGAACCTTCAGCATTCAATCGTTAATGTTGACGGTAATTGCCCTCGTAACTGCGTCGAGATCAGCGGCAATCCTTCAGTTTTGGATCAGGTGAAAGGGTTTTCAGTTTTCAGAGAAAATATTGATGAATGATGTTTGGATATTCAAAGGTCTGTCATCTAAACTAACAGCAAGGCCACCGAGGGAATCCCCTCCGTCTCGGCACACTTTTTTTTTTAGAGGCTTTGATCTCTGATAAAATAGTTTGTCATTTGTTTTGTGCGAGAAAAGACTGTGTGTGTGTGTGTGAGTGCGTGTGTGTGTAGGTGTGTGTGTGCGCGTCCGTGGTCACTGTCTGGTGACTCGTCCTAGAGGACCAGCTGGGACTGATAATGAGTTATGCACATGCACGCAAGATGATAAAGCACCAGCCACAGATGTTCACCCTTTGTGCTTGCTTCACTTATCAATATTCAATTAAGATCTCTCTCTTTCACACACACACACACGCACACACGCACACACGCACACACACCTTCACTCAAGTAGCCGTTCGAGAGCGAAATGAAAGACGTTTCACAACTATTTATTAACTCCATCTGCGCCCTGATCTCCTTGCCGTCGCTCATTACCAGTGTTCTCTTTGACTGGAACATCTGATACTTTATAATATGTACGCACCAGACCACACCGCCTTCCCTAAACCCCCCCCCCCCCCCGAGCCTGACAGACAGACAGCTCTTCTTAACTAACCTCCGGCTGTCTTCACGGCCTTTCGTGAGTGTTGCGGGCCGTTGCATCACATTTCACAACTGAACGTCGCCTTGTGAGTGTCTTTGACCTCGGTGCACAAGTTGATGTTGAGTTAAATCGATGGTTCAACCTTTTAAACTCAGCCGTTAAGCACTGAGAAATTTAATCAGAAAGAAGGATATGTGCTTCCACTGTCCAGAGACATGCAACGTTTGGCTCATTGACAACTTTATGAGTGTGAACACGAGTGTGAATAAGTGTACGGAGTATCCATGATAACCCACCGACTTGTCCAGTGGTGATGGAAGCATGGATCCATGACTTATTTGGTTATGTGCAAGTCATAAATGGTTATTTGAATTTGAATTAGCACCCAACAGCATTTTTTTTTATTTTATTTGAGATGAGGTCAGAACCTGTGGGACAGTAACATTTGCGCTTGTTCAACATTGTCGCTTGTGTTTGTGGACCAAGCTGCGCATTAGCTATCATGAGCACACGTTAGCGTTGCAAGACATTTTCATAGAAGAGAGCACAGTGGAGGAAACTCAGCACTTGGGCTCAATCCCAATTCCTTTCCACTCCCAAGCTCAACCATCAATTTAAGTAGCCCTCAAAACCAAGTGTTAAGGGTTACCTTATGACAAGGGGCCCCAGTTAAAGAGAAGGAGAAGGCAGATGTCATTTACGAATTGCTAAACAGCAACTGTAAGTGTTAATGGAATGTTATACCACTGGATAACCACTGTACGCCACGGAAAATGAAACAGGTCTGGATGTTGGCGTAAATACTTCACGTAGGCTCTAAAATAACTTAACAATAACGTTACCAAAACACCCACAGCATTTCTAAAGTCAACAATATATGGCTCGAAGGCACCGACACAGCGACTGACTGAAGACCATAAAAATAATTAAAGCTGCAAGCAGCATTCAAGGGACTGAGCCCACCTGGCCACTGCCTGCCGCGACGTCCGCCACCTGGCCACGAGCCCCCGACACCCGCCGATGCTCCCCAACGCCTGGCGATTCTGCCCGAAACCCGGTGATGCCCCACTACTGACGCCAACGCCTGCAGACGACATCCGACCCCTGTCGACGCCCCCCGACATCTGCCGACCCCTTCGGAATCCTGGCAACCCCTGTTGTCTTCCCCTCCGACACCTGTCGACCCCTTGTGACGCCCACTCAGCCCTCCAAAATCCTGTCGAGCCTTGCCTACGCTTGATGGTCCTCGCAGACCTCCGCTGACTCCCCCCAACCCCTTGCAAATGCTGTCAACCCTTGCCGACCTCTGGCGACCCATGCCATCGCCTGCCGACACCCCTGGATGACTTTTGAAGCATGTTTTGTGGGTGAAATGAGAACTGGAAGAAGTCTTATGATTCATATGTGGAAGCACCTAATACAGATTTTGTATGGTGTTTATTTTTTATTTATTCTTTTATTAATTTATTCATTTTTAGGAAAGGCTGTCAAAAGCACTCAGTGATGTGCGGTGAGGTTCATAGCTGGTGAAGCACTGACATGATCTCAATCACATTTAATTGAATTGAATTGAATTGAATTGAATTGAATTGAATTGAATTGAACCCAAGCATCCATTCATGTGTGTGCACTTTAAAAAAAGGGAGGAATAGCTAGGGCAGCTATTTGTGGCGCTGTAGTTAGCGATGTTTGTCCGCTTCGTCTGATACTTTGCAAGCATAATGTCAGGACCTGCGTTCACGTGTTGCTGAATTTGATGACAAAATAACCATGTTTAGTGTGTCAAATGTGTATTAAACTTGTAGATCATTGCACCGCAAATTACAAAGAACCATCAACATATTACACAGTCTGTTTCGCCATCTAGCGGCGGAACAACAACACTGCAAAGTCATGTACAACAGACACGGCAAACCTGACGGCACGGAGAAATTTCTCCACCGCTAACTGCCCCCCCCCCCCTTCTACCGCCGGCTGCCACTCCCCCCACCCCCCCTCAACGGATCGTGGTCAGTGAATGAATGACGCGATCTGCACCGCTGCCCCCCTCAACAGATCCTTGATCGTGGTCAGTGAATGAAGCATGACGAGCTTCTATCAAAAGGTAAACTGAAAGCAAAAATAAATAAATACACAACAGAATTTCTGAGGCACTGACTTCAGCAACAAAAGCATCGATGACACACACACACACTCACACTCACACGCACAAGGATGGACTCACATTAATTTGGCCGGTGCTGAGAGTCGAACTCGACACTCTATGCGCCGTAGACTGGCATTGTAACCGCTGCGCCACTGCCTCGCTATTGTAACACATAGGCTAGAGCGGATATATCAGGGCTATTCAACTTACGGCCCGCGGGCCAGTACCGGCCCTACAAGCTATTTCGTACGGCCCGCGGCACATCTGCAGAAAATAAATGACAACACAGCAGCTTCGTCAATTTGCGACACTTTGCGTCACTTTCGGTCAAGACGCCAAGCGCGATCATTCAAAACAACATGGCACTTTCTAAGCGATGTAAGGTGGATGCAGAAAATCGAAAATTCAACGACGAATGGACAGATAAGTATGTAGATAAAGCAAATGCTCAAGGACTTCCCATGTTCCTTTTGTACTTCGATGTATGCTCCGTTAATGAGGTATATAACGTGAGGAGGCACTTCAAGACGACGCACCAAACTTTTGACAACAAGTTTCCACCGGCATCCACGGCACGGCAGACCAAAGTAAGAGAACTTCCATTCCATCCATCCATCTTCTCTACCCGCTTATTCCTATTCAGGGTCACGGGGGTCTGCTGGAGCCTATCCCAGCTGTCTTAGGGCGAAGAGAACTTATTCAGAGCTATGAGTGGCGTTCGACAACATTATTCCGTGCGCTCAATATGCGTCAAAGCTCAATGGCCGCATCCCTGCATGTTGCATGGAGTTTGAGCAAAAAAGAAAAGACCGTTCACTGACAGTGAAACGGTGAAAGAGTGCATGCTTGCTACTGTCGAAGAAGTGGTCGCTGATCCGAAAGTAAAAGACCAGGTCATAACTTCAATACACTGTGAACCAACTGTGGTTGTACCCAGGTCTTGTTGATTATTTTTTTTGCCTTAAGAGCCAACTCTAGTTTTCTGTTTTGTGCAATGTGGTTTATTTTTTTGAGCAAATAGCCAATTGTAGCAATTGTACATGAATGTTGTTGATGCTTTCAACATTTTTGCACTACATCCTTTCATGGCTATTGCATCTTTATTGATGTTATGCTACCTCTAATTTTGCACAACATCAATGTTGGTTGCACAAAGCTGTTTTCAAATAAATCAGTTTTTTTTTTTTTAAATTTTCCATCTATTTGTATGTGTCTACCGTGCAACAAACACCAAATAATGGTGTGGCGATTGAGTGGCCTGTTGGCTGGACAACCTTCCAAAAATTTGGCCCTTTTGAAATTTTAGTTGAATAGCCCTGGGATATATGAATAAAGGAACCGAAAGTGAAACCTAGTGAAAGCTCCGCTTTTCCAAATCGGGGTTGGAGGGGGAAAAAAGGCTATTTACTCCGCCTTTTCTGAGTCTACGTGAAATATATTGGTATCATTTTTGAGCTAAGGGCTTCAGGAATCTAACTGTGTCACTTAATCCACTGTGTGAATAGCGGTGTAGGTGTGGTCAGTGAAGAAACGGACAGTACGTGTTTACACTTTAATTTAAACAAGTTGAAATATCTATTTTTCTGTTTGGAAATTCCCATGTATTAGAGCGTGCGAAATGTTCTTCTTGAAGAGAGGAATGCGTGGGTTTTTGTTGCACGAATTTTCGACGTTCCTAGGGGACGCTACGGCCATTTAAGTTTTTTTCCTCAAATGTAGGTATTTGAAATCTGGCAAACAAATGCTTCCACCTCTGCCATTTCTGTATCTACAGGAAAGATATTGGCATCATTGTTTAGCCAAAGTCTCCATGAATCTACCAGTATCCAGTTTTACTCGCTCACAATAACGGTGTAGGCGTGACCGGTGAATGAACGGAGAGTCCCATTTGGAGGTGGTGCAAACAAATGGAAATATCTCACTTCCTGTTTGGAATTTTACATTTGTGTTTGCGAGTGTACAAAATGGGGTAAACGCTCTTCAATGGCTCTAGGGGGCGCTATTGAGAATATTTAAGAATTTCTTGGTACGAACTCAAATTTTGGGCATGTTCTGACCTGCATAAAAAATTTGGTGAGGCTTGGTGTCTGGGAAGGGCACCAAAATGAGGATCAACAAAAAGGTGAAAAATACATAAATTTTGGCGGCCCGTAAAATGAAAACGATTGGAAATTGAACCGATCGAGCCCATACGATTCACATAGGTTTTTTTGTCGGGAAGGTCGCATCTCTGTCATACTCCAATTTCGAGGTCGTAGCACTTACAGTTTCAGGTGCACTCCCTTGTGACGTAGTTTCAAACAAGTCAAATTAGCTCACTTCCGGTTTGGTTTGGCTAATGGGAGTATATTGATAAAAAGGTAGGTATGGATTGACTTAACACGTGGGTCTTGGTCCCATGTCTCTATGACTTGCGTTGAATATTTTATAGCTGTCTTTGTGTTTTTTCTTATGTAGGTGGCGCTATTGAGCCGATTTGAAAATTTCCTTCAAATTAATAAATTTTTCAGCAGGTCTGACCTGCACGGAGGTTTCCAAGACTTTTAACATATGGGAAGGGGGTCAAAATGGGGCGAGAAGCCGCGGCGGAAGAATAATAATAAGAAACATTACAAATACAATAGGGTTTTTCGCCCTTGCGAAAGACCAGTTCGTTTCGAACTGGTCTTCCGCGGGCTCAGTCCCTTATAAATGTCTCACAACAAAGAGCTAAATAATCAATAAAATGTGCTTTGTCCACCGCTCGCCGACATCGTTTTGAATCAATCAAGCAGATGTCACGCAAGGCATTCTGTGATAGCAATTCCTCTCAAGGGCAGTTGTGGAAAATCAGAATCTTTTAAGAGTCGGAGCAGCAGCAGGACAAGTTTGAAAAACATCACATAAAACTGCCGAAAAAGGACTAATATGTGGCTGCCTTTGCTACCTAACTATTTCATAGACTGTTGGGTCTGTTGAAGGTGGCAGTGCTGTTTGGGCTGTGTAGAAGTTGATTGATTGATTGATTGATTGATTGATTGATTGACTGATTGATTGATTGATTGACCAACGGTTATGACAAAGGCAAGATGTTGGATTGTTGTTGGAGAGATGGATTGATAAGGGTTGATGGAACTGTTATCAAAGTATTTTTAGAATAGCAAAATGGAAGAAGTGCCCGTCTCGTAAAGGTTCCACTGATAATTCATAACAAATTCATTTGGCAACTAATCAGCTAATGCAAAACCTTGCTCCTCCTCACAGCCAGGAAAGGATGCCCTTTTAAAACATCCACTTACTTCCTTGTTTTGAAGGGCATGGAATGGCACTAAAATTCTGTTGATTTGGTAAAAAAAAAAAAAAAAGAAGAAATTCTATGGAGCAAACTTATACTTGAAAAGGTTAGTAAATCTATATGCAAAGGGATTGCATTTCTTGGTTTGCTGCTAAATTGCACTGAAACCGAACAAATGACTCTTTGATCTATTTACATTTCCCAGTGACGCTCAACCAGTCAGCATTTAAATCAGAGAGCCCGCCTACTCGCACACCTTGTACAATATGCTGTGTTGAGGAGCGCTTTCTGTCTTTGCACCCACACATGGTGACCTGAAACACAGAAGGGAAAAGACACATTAGTCGGATGATACCTGTTTCCCATACAAATTCCTTTGAGTTTGCTGTCGTAAAGTGACAGCAGGTCATTGTCTTTTCTTGGCACTTCATCGAGAGCATATGGTTAAGCATATAGAAAGGACAATGCAAAAACTAATATCAGGGACAAGTGAAAGAAATTAAAAATGATAAATAAATAAATACAGTAAATAGGTTTCCTGAAATGTATGTGGTGTATGTTCAACTTGGGTTTGTTTCAGTGGGGGTTAATTATGAATAAATGTATCTGAATGGAGGCAAAATGCCTTCAAGATACCTAAACCCGTCCAGTAGTCTCAACTTAATCTTCAAGTACTATGATGACCTGCACGACTGAGAGCCTTCACAGCCGTTCCCAGACATATCACAGATGGTTAGTCAAAAACAAAGCAAAAGAAAACAACTATATAAAAAAGAAAAACTCAAGTCACCTTCAAGAGGAGTGTCTGGGAGGTTGTACCATAATTTGACATACCTGCTCAAACAACATGTTGTTGTTGTTTTTGTTATAGCCAAATAGCCCAAAGCTATCTATCTGTAGCTAACATGCTTCGTTGCGGGATAAACTTAGTTGTGGTAAATTGGTGTACACATTGTAAATGGACTGCACTTACGTAGCGCTTTTCAGCACCTTCATGCCCCCGTGGCGCTCTACAAAACCGCTCACACAAGGTGCTGCCAGGCAAATTGGAAAGAATTCTACAGAGTTCAGTGTCCTGCCCAAGGACACTTCCACATGTGGACGGTTGGATCCAAGTGGTGCCTCATCAGTCATTGGACGATCTGTTCTAGCAACAGAGGATAACGCCATTCAGCTCTGATAAAACTGCTGCTGGAAGCATCACAAAAGTTGATTTATTTAGCGGCAGCACCCTAACCCCCAGCAGCAGGTCTTCCTCCTTCCGTCACGTGTCGCTAACCTCTCGTGTACCTCCTGCCTCTTCATTTTCCTTTCCTCGTTTTATTTTTTTTTGCTTTTCCCCACAAGGTTGAAATGTCAAAGGGTAAATTGCAAATTTGTGAACCTGGGCTAAACAATTGGAAATTGATTGACTGATTTTCTTGAGTGCAATGTAACCATGTCTGAATAACAGCTACCTGCTCTTAAGAGTTGATTTTCTTTTCACACGTATTGACCTTCAGAGGGAAATAAATGCTTCCAACCTCTGGGAGGAGCGAATCTGTTAGCACTGCTTGTTTGATGAGTCGTCGTCTCTTTGACAGGCCCTGTGCCAACCTGTGACCAACAACAACAACAACAACAACAATAAAAGTTAAATTTTTATTTAACTTTTATCATAATCATAATCATAATCATATTCTCAAACGCTTACATTTCATAAAGGTGCAATAAAACACATTATAAATTGATTAAGTAAATAAAAAAAATACTTATCTGTCAATATTATGTACATACAGTAACTTAAATAAAATAATCCAACTGTCCATATAATGTAACTACAGTATCTACTCTATAAATATTTGATTTTATTTGTTTGTTTCTTTTTAATTCATATAATTTTCCTTCTTTGCACTATATGGTTTCTGTAATTATGCGAATTTCCCCAATGTGGGATTAATAAAGGCTTCTATTCTATTCTATTCTATTCTCTTCTATTCTATTCCCTGCAGCAGCAGGAAGCTGCCCATATGGGGGAATCCCAGGGTCCCAGGTCTTCATCAAAATTAGGTCTGCGCTCTAATCTGCGTCTATTTCGGGGAGCCACAGTTGGAATGGATGTTTCCAGGAAGCCCTCTTGTAGACCTTCCACAGTGTCCAAGTTATGCAGTGCCTTTGTCATCCTAATGTTTGGATGGAGGAAGCAGAGCAGCAGAAGCAGCAGCAGAACGGTCCCAAAGCCCCTTATTATCCCTCTGAGCTCCTCTTTAATGCCGCCTGTCTCTGGTCCTCTGGAGCACAACCAGAGAGAAATTAGCCCTCTAATTGACAGACAAAAGAAAAGTTCATCCATTTTGCTCCGTTATGATCACCGTCTGATATACCCCCCACACACACACACTCCACCACCCAACCCCCCCCCCTCGCCACACTCACACTGTCACTGCAATTTCGCCTCCTTGGCTCCTGTTTGTGATCGCTCTACCTTCATTCCCATCCAGCTCCATTTCTCTCGTTTTTTTTCTCTCCCTCTTTCATCCTCTCCTCTTCAGAGAGCCAAGGCCCCGTCGTCCGCCTCGCCATAATTCATTGTGACAGGAAAGGTGAGGGGAAAGCACTGTGGGGCTCTGGCTGACAGCGAGATGGGACTGGAGTGGCGTTTAAATAGCGGTGCTCTTAAAAGGCAGTTTACAGCTCTGCCCAGTTTGAGTGAAATACTATAAATATTGTGACGTCGCATGAAGGCAGACACATAGTGTTTGACTGTCATATTGTAATATTTGAGGCTTTTTTTTTCATGAATATAACCAAATTTGGTGCATGTGGTGTGAATAGGAAAAGGGCTGGTTTTATTTTCATCTGTTTCAAAGGAGGCTATAACGCATCGTTTCAGTGAGAAGATGATTTACAAACACAAACCTTTTGTACTGCAATTATTCTAATTCATCATACTTTGATCTCACATTCATCTTCATTGGTCTCATATTTTCGGTAAAACAGAGTAAATGCTAAACATGCAGTAAAATCACGCACAAATTTGGTTTATATACGCAATCACTCTCGTTTGTGCTCATTCATGTTCGCACATTAGCAAAAAATTAGCATTAGCGTGACACAGAGGCGCAGTGGTTAGCGCTGCCGCCTCACAGCAAGAAGGTCGTGGGTTCGATTCCGGGGCCCGGGCCTGGGACCTTTCTGTGTGGAGTTTGCATGTTCTCCCCGTGTCTGTGTGGGTTCTCTCCGGGTTCTCCGGCTTCCTCCCACACTCCAAAAACATGCATGTGAGGTCAATTGAATATTCTAAATTGTCCGTAGGTGTGCATGTGAGTGTGAATAGTTGGTTGTCTCTGTGTGGCCCTGCGATGAACTGGCGACTTGTCCAGGGTGTACCCTGAATAGGAATAAGCGGGTATGGAGGATGGATGGATGGATGGACATTAGCAAAATAGTTTATGACCCAGGATGCCACTCGGGACACCAGCAGAAACACCAATCATTCACTCGTATACGATATTCTATTAACTCATTAAAATGTCAACCAAAAAGCTGCTATCAGGTCATGGACTATGAAACAGAGTTTTAAACTCAGATGGAAACCCTAAAAAACCCTTTTCTTCTTTTGGGACTTTTCCAAAAGTCCCCAAAGATCACATCATTTTTTCCTCTTGGTCTTTGAAGCTGTTGCTGTTGTGTAGTTTCTCTGCATTTTTTTGGGCAGCACTACAAACACAAGACACACAAGACAAGATCAGATTTCGTGGAACTGTGTGACATCGCTCACAAAAATATGGGTTTCAATTTTTTGTGGGCAATATTTTACAATGACGGTGTTGTTTATGGCATCACATTTGTTCTGCCTTAGACATTAAAGAGTGTGATATGTACTGCAACCACAACTTTTAGCTTTACGGCGTGTTGAGAGTAAAACTGCTGATACGGAGGATCATCTACAGGACGCAATGAAAGTAGGATGTTTAAAAGAGCCCGGAATATAAACCATGACGCTTTTAATTATGTATCTATTTATTATTACTATTTTATGGTTTAGAACACACAACTAATTGTGATTATAACACAAAGCATTGTCTTGCAACGACTGTCAAAGCCATTCTATAATGTGTTCAGCACATCCCAGCACGAGTCAGTGGGCCCAAACCTTTGAACCGCAGTGTATTTCAAGCACATACTAATGAATAAACAGCCAAACAAACAAACAAACAAACAAACAAGAATTACAGATTTGAGTTTGTTTTGTAATAACCACAGAGCCTTATTGAGGCATTTGAGAAATTCCTTGCTAAAGCGCTCAAAAGAAAACATTTACGTGAAAATGTAGCGGTGAATCGATCGGTTTGTTTCAAGTGGTGGTTTTAGGTTATTTTTCGTCGCCACCAGATCATCACTGTTAAGCGACGCTAATCATCCCTGGCGTGGCAGGGGTTGGGGTTGGGGGGGTACACAGGTCGGGGCCAGGTTAGCATATAAGAGGCGTGGTAAACAACAACAACGACGCTCTCATTAATTAAGGAGCGAGCGGACGGACGAGTGGTGCTGCCGACGAGACACTCTGAGGGCGGCACGGCGCCAGGGCCTCCAACCACGCCAAGCAGAACACAGCTGCCTAATGGAGCGCTGGCACTGCTCAACGGCGGGTGGAGGGGGTTGGGGGAGGTTCGAGTGGGGGTTTGGGAGAGGGTGGAAGTGGAAAATTGGAGATAAAAACCAAACAATCAAGGAATTTGTAGGAGGGGGAAAAAGGCAGATAGCGGCTGAGAGACAAAAGGGGGCGGAAAGGGAAACAAAGTTTGCCGAGAGGAAACAAAGACAGATGAAAGGGGGAAATGGGAGGGTGTAGGGGTGGGGGGGCGGGGAGGGGGGCGGAGGGGGTTGGTGTATGCACGAGGGGTAGATGAGATGGAGATGGAGCCGGAGATTGGACGATATCCCTCCGTCTCTGTTCATTAATACCGTGTGATCTCCCCTTTCTTCTCTCCTTTGTGATTTTAACACATTTCTAATTAGCTCGGATTCCTCCAAGTTGAGGCGGGCGGGGGGCGGGGGGAGAATTGGGCAAATCATATTTATATCTCCCTTTAATAAATTCACACTCATTTGATCTTTTTTTAAACGCACGGACCTGCTGCGCTGCGCCTCTTTCCTCTCCTCCTCCCCTGACTCCTGCTCGCTGCTTGCAGAACGGAGGAGGCGAACCAGAGTGAGTTGAGTGAGTTGAGTGAGTGAGTGAAGTAGAGGCCCTGGTTTATTATTGCGCCGCTGGTGAGGGAGCCACGCAACGTAGCTTATGTTTTTGAGACGAAAAAGATGAAATATTTTT